>NC_056739.1:1079270100-1079390100 GCF_019279795.1 Protopterus annectens | reverse complement strand
GATTCCCATGGTGAGCTACTCATGTTTCCATGATTCATTCAAAACATCCTCACTCTTCTAGCCTGCAGCTGCGTATGTGAATACTTGCAACTACAACCAACAAGAGGAGGAACTTAACCCACACTTAATCGTTTACACTTAGAGCTGATTAACACACTAAATTATTGAAATAAGTCTGTGAGCGTTAGAGTAGAATTACCACTGAACTATGAAAGAATGTAGTGCCTCAAATGCGAGCATAGCAGTATATTTTTTTTGTGGAGTGGACAAGGCATTGAAAGAGAATATGAAGACAAATGATCTTTAAAGATAAATCTTTGAAGTTTTGAAGAGGATGATTCCGCTTGGTTTCACTGTTAGTTATGGGAGTTGGTTTTGGCTTCTTGCATGTACTCAGAATCTCAGTAGTGACATATTAAATGTGAGACAACTAAGGCTGGATTACGTTATGTACACAGCAGTCCTTCCTCCGCATATGTATGTATATGTCATGTGTTATAATGTATGGGGATAGACAGCGTGCAAAGCAAAAGCAAAGCAAGATGCTTTGGCAGCTACTTGAGAAAAGTTGTTATAAAAGCAAACAAGAGTACATTCTGCTATCTCTAGTAATGTATAACATCACTTAGTCTGAGGCACCATAGTGAATCAAGATTTCTTAATTTGTGTTACTTTTTTAGCATCTACCAATGGGGAAGACTTTGTCATGCAGCTAACAAATTCTTGACAAACCCTACTGAAAATATTTATTTTACTTTTTTTGTTCTACCATTTTTTGCAATGTATGTTTGCTTTTTGCTAAATCTGCTTAGAATAATAAACCATATATTATGATACAATTGTAACAGTATCTAATGGCAAATACCCTTAAAATGGTAGATTAGATACGCTTATTGTTTTCTTCTGTCATGAAGCAAATATAATTTAATTATTTATTTATTTAACTTTAACTAGGAAAGTTCACAAAGCTCCTTTTCAGTGGAGGCCCAAAGAGAAAAACTCCTATAAAAAATAAAACTATGATTAATAATAATAATGAATATAAGTGAATATAACTGACCACAAGAGAAAAGAAAACAATCCCAGATTAACATAAAAGTATTCCATAACTGAATTAAAAAAATATAGGATACACTTTAAAGGAGATATACGCAAACACATATGATATGGACAGTACGCAGATGGTGTGCTAGCTCTGAGGCAACAAAAATATGCTAATTAATATTTCTGGTAGATTGAGTTAGAAAGAGTGAAAAGGTGGTCATGGAAGTAGGAGATAAAGGAGGCTGTAACTGAATTTGAAAGGATTCAGATAAATGGGGAAAACCTGATTTGAGAGGAGATTTGAGAAGTGGGACCTAAGAGGACTAAGGGGTTGTTTGTAAATTAATTTTTATGGAGATTGTAGGATGACTGGGGTATGACTTTGTGTGAAGTAGACAAATGAGGAGAGGAGCTTTGTTTTATGTTATTTACATTTGTATTTTCCTGAAACCTGTTCAACTACTGCAGCATATTATTATCCTCTCCACATGAGAGTAGAGTTGAGTACCAGTTGACTCTGACAAAACTGGGAGACTGCAAGGTAGGCTAGTGCTTCACAATACTATTTCCTGTATTAACATCACCTCATTTGGTTGATTCAGACATCTCCCATATACTGCAAGGCACATTTTGTTTGCGTGTGTTTAAATAACAGCTGCAATTCAAAATTAAAAAAAAAGTTTTTGCACTGCTAATTTCTCTCTGTCATCTTAAATGGTTGGTATCATTTTCTTATATGCTACAGTATAAAACATCACAGGGAGGCTGCCATGTTAACATGATTTCTTTCTGTGGCAAAGACTTCTTTTTCTCAGAGAACATGTTGTGTAAGATTAGTTCTGAGAAATCAGCATGCTCTGTAATACTATCAGCCAGTTCAATGAAGGCGGTACTGTGACATCTTGTTAGCTTTGTCTGCCTCTGGCTACAGTATCATTTTATCTTTTAGCTATTCATGTGATTTGCATTACTGGGCATTTCATATAAAGACCTTTAAGGTAAACTTGAATCATTAGTTAAATGGTTAGTCAATTTATTTATTTTTTGTTCAAGCTTCGAATTGCCATTTCAGGTATTTCTTTTACACAATTTATAACCGAGGTTGAATTTGATCATCTGTGTACGATAAAAAAGACTGACTTGGCAATGTATCTAATTTCAATATCCACAATAAAATAAAAAAAAATGTTGCAGGGATCTGTGGCTTAATTATGTTTATTAAGGCTGCAAATGTCTCATACCTAGGTAATCCTGTCCTACAAGATGGAATTCCTCATCTAAAGAGTGTTTATAAGCTATACTCAGCGATATGACATTTAATAAAATAAGACGATTTAAGATACCACAGAAAAAAGCATGAGCAGACAATCTCTAGAACTGGGTACTGGCAGGAACACGAATATATTTAAACCATGTTTTGGGTACTGGCAGGAACACGAATATATTTAAATCATGTTTTGGGTACTGGCAGGAACACGAATATATTTAAATCATGTTTTGGGTACTGGCAGGAACACGAATATATTTAAATCATGTTTTGGGTACTGGCAGGAACACGAATATATTTAAATCGTGTTTTGGGTACTGGCAGGAACATGAATATATTTAAATCGTGTTTTGGGTACTGGCAGGAACACGAATATATTTAAATCATGTTTTGGGTACTGGCAGGAACATGAATATATTTAAATCGTGTTTTCTTTATATGCGGCAGTCGTGGAGTTAAAAAGAAGGAAAGGCACTTTGTGACGAAGAAAGTATATTTTTTGGGTATATTTTATAATTGCCTTTTATACAAACGCCAAATTAATAAAACAATTACGATTGAGGAGGAGTAAATCTGAAGATGGAAACAGTAAAAGATATTACTTTTGTAGGCACTATTGATACCATATATCCATGTAGCATCTCACTGTTAGGTATAGTTAATACTCAACTGTGTACCTTATAGTTACGAAATAAAGATGTTTCAGTAATAAATATCAATCAGAATGACCTAAAACATACATTAGCTAAGTTATAAATTATATTGTATTTCATCAGTGTAAGGAAAAATGCATTTTATTACCTAAACCTTGACAGAGCTGCAAGCTTTATTCTGCTTTATGGAAAGTATGATGTTTACAGACAACCCAATTTACTAGCTAATGTCACTGTTTTTTCTTTTTTTCAAGTGTGATCTTGGGGACAGATGTGCAGTGAAACAGGCATCTAGAATTGGAAAGCTATGTGATTGCCCTCGAGGGTCATCCTGTAACTCTTTTTTACTGAAGTGTATCTAAAACTGGAAAAGAAATGTACGTGAATAATGCAACTAGAAGAAGAAGAGTCTTAGAGGAGAGTGCCAAGTCCACAATACTGATTTACAATCAGCCCTTCCTGTAATCCCATCAACATTTACTTTTAACACAAACTATAAACTGTGTACAAATGTGGGGCTTCCATATGTAGAAAACCAGTGCGTTTTGTCAGCAAGCTTACTTTGTCTGTAATGTGTATTACCAAAAACTGCCATTTCTTGCGTGCTTATTTATGTGTACTCTTCTAAGTAAACAGGTGTCATCATCTCATTGCTTTATTCTGTTTTGTGCATTTTTCATGCAGTATCCTGCACATTTCAAGTTTTGCACAATGTATTAAAAAAGTGGAATGCTGAATTCTTTGGATGAAATAAATTCTTCGAGGCGGGTATAAAAATGATCAGTTGGCAAGAAGTTAATTTCTTTAATACATCTGCACAGAATACATGCATGTTTCCATTCTAGCTTACTATCCTGTCGGACATTCTCATTTCATGGAGTAAGTAAGACTTTTTTTGTAATACATATTCTCATTATAAGAAGATTGTATAAATTTCTACAAGTATGAGATGTCATCTTGGTCTTCTAACAGTACTAAATATGCTACGGTAGCTAACGATGTCAACGGTATGTACTAAATTATACATGTTCACATTATTGTGCAATATTTTGGAATTCTCATATTGTAATTTAGTTAAATGGCAGTCAGTTACATCCTTACTCAAAATGATTGCTACCCATTAATAAGTGTGGCCTCATCCTTCATCATTTGCCTTGAAAACCAACCTGAAAAGGTATAAGGTCTGAGACGTCTGGCAGTTTTCACAGCTGCTGACTGCTGTTAATTTTAGTTGTTAATAAACAGCTTATGTATGACAATTTTCTCATGTTCTCTCATCAATTTTGAATTCTGTATTAATTTGTTATTGCTCAGATGTATTGCAGAAGTTGCTTCATTTCCCTTCCCCATTTTTAATGATTATTTGAAGCACTTGAGTGTTTCTTTTACCTCATTCTTCTAAGGTATGCATTTACATTTATTTTAAGAGAGAAATATTTTACATCTTCAGTCCCAAGTAAATTTTCAAGATACACAACTGTGTTTGAAAACTATTAAAATTCATAAGAGGAAATGGCAATTTTGCTGTGTGTCAAACACTTATTGTTGCTATAGCTAAAGGAAAGACTGTGTCGACAGTTAAAAATTATATTCAATGAAACACAAACAATTTTGTCTGATGCAGCCAAAGAAGGGAAATGAAATGACTGGTTTCAAGTTAAAAATTTTCAGAAACTAAAGATGACATGCTCAAATCCTTGTAATAAAAATGAGTTTAAAAAAAAAATGTGGTTGAAACCAGGAACTCACAGCTTGTAGCAGACATCAGTAATAAGAGACCTTAATTTCTGATTCTTGCCCTTAATCAGGGTTACCTCTTTCAAACATTTACCTGTGCTTTCAAAACAAAAGCAAAAGGGCAGGAGACAAAAACCAGAAACAGAATAACAAAAACTTAGCTTTTATATAATGACTACAAATATCTTTTAATTAAGTGCTGGGAAGTTAATACTGAATAACTCATGAGAGCAGCTATGTACTGCTATCATAAAACTTCCAGTGAATTTCCAACAGAAGTTCCATATTATTTAATGGAATGACAGCAAGCTCCATAAAGCAAACATACCAGAGAAACAGTACCACATCACAAAGGTACCTGTTGCTGAATCCTTGTACCCTACATTAATAGCACAAGAAATGCAGGTCTGAGACAGACAATGGGATGATAAATATATCTTTGAAGCAAGGGGAAGCTGAAGGTAATGGACCCCCAGCTAACAGTGTGAGGCAGGGATTCGTCTTGCTAAATTAACAAATAGTACTTGCTACTCAACCTTTACTGAAGTGTCACCTTGATTTTGTGTGCTATATCACATGCAATTTCACATAGTTATCCATTGTAAGTTTACGTCTATTTAATTACTGCTCAACATTTGTTGTCTCACTCAGTCTGAAAATACATTCCTTGTATGCTAAAATATACAATGTCCTTAAAAATGCTCTCTGCATCCACTGCTTACCAATAATCAGACCTTCTTTCAGTCGAGCAACCTATTAATTATATCACTGTGCAAGAGCAAACCAAGAGGGGTCATCATCTAGGCAACCACTTAGGTGGCTTGAGAATTTTCCATTTTTTCTTCCTATGCCTATGCTTGCACACACCTGGCAAGGTGTCACAGAGGGGAGTGTAATGGACTCTCCACAAAGGGTGTACCCTCACTTCCAAAAGGGTTGTTTCCTTCAAGCAGCCCTGCCTCTTGCAGTATGAGTGGTTATCTCTCTAGTCTCCACCAGAAGGATCACAATGTCATACTTCAAGTGCATGCAAAGCTTACCTCAGAAGAGGTGAATGGGCCGCACTCTTTCACTTTCTTGCTTCTCCAGTGCAAGAGCAAATAATCAGACGATCTCCTGGGTCTCAATTAGGGCTTCATCCATTTGCAAAACAGTGTCAGCCCTGTATCTCAAATTTGTGTGACATACATACCATGCATTACTGTCTAGAGGATACATCATGAGGATATATCCTATTGTTATTAATAATTTGAGTTTAAACATATCCGTGGGAACATGTACTTGCCTACATTTGGTACAAATCATTCTCTACTCAGAATCTTCTTATTGTCTTAGTCTTTTGAATATATTTAGTACTTGAAGTATTTTTAAAGGATATTACTTTAAGTAAGCATACCCATATAAATGCAGTATTTGTCCATTTCTATTTACAGTGGGCTTTTCCTGATGTCGTTCTCACACTTGTTTTTTTTTTTTTTTTTTCTTCATATGCTTCATAACAAACTATGAACAAACTCTTTCTAATCCATTTAATCCAGGTTGCAAGGGTATAGGTATCAGACCATTCCTTTTCATGGGCTAGACTAAGGTATACAAAGGGAAAGGCCCAGTGCCCTTTGTCTTTCATAATACTTTGCACATTGGTAAATTTCATCCAAAGTTCTGCTCCATAGGGGATTAGTGGGTATGCGTTTGCCTTCAGCACTTTTTTTAAGGGTATAATAGTCATTCTCTACAAAATGCATCTGTCCTCCACAGTACAGTTAGTCTTTTCTGCCTTCATTTTGCAACGCCTTAGACCATCCAATGTCTGTTTTTGGACAGTACCCTTTGTAAATATTGTATAAAACAGTCAATCCTTTATGAATCTTGCGCACTTATTTCCCCTCTGAATGTTGCGCACTTACTTCCGCTGTCCATTTTGTGTTCTTGCAGTACGGTATACATTTCAGGTTTTTATCATTACTTTCTAACTCTCTATTATGGAAGACTTTAGGACAGCAGTTAGCTTTATGAGAATGGATAGACAAGTGGACAGCATTAAGATATCAATATATAGAACTGAGCAAAACTAGATTATTTTTTTCTAGATTATTTTTGGTATATCTCTTCTTAGCCTCTCCAAAATTTTATACATCTAAGAAAAGACTGGGGGATACTAGATATCCTTACCTTACCCACTTCTTTATTTCATTTTCCTTTGTTATACATCTTTGAAAGGAGATCATAACTTTACCACAGGACTGGGACTGTAATGCTTCAGTAATTGCAGTTGCATTCCTTGTTATGCTGGTATTTTTCATAATTTGCTAAAGTTTCTGTCTATTTTTATTTCAAATGCCGCCTCAATGTTTATGGATAATGCAAATATTATTTGTGACCTAAGAGTAACATATTTCATATGAAATGACCAAATATAAAACAGGCTTCCAAGATAGAGCTCCTAGCATGAAAAATGCATGCATGCAAATTTATTGCATCTCCTTAAATCTGCATTTTCAAGTCTGCTAACACTAAACAAGGGAAATATTTAGGAAATTATCAAGTAATGTGATGTAACAGTGCATTTTAGATCTTTTGCACTTCCCTTCTTATATCACATACGCAGTGCACCAATATCATGACACTAAAACAACACATTCTTTAAATATATACCTACTTTGCATGGTGCAATTGCAATAATACCTGACAGGGGTGATAGTTATATAGGAATTTACTTCCTCTGGCGCAAGCATTTAATCCCTTAGACTTTACCTTTAGCATCAAAACTAGTCAGTCATGAGTTAATTCTTGAATGACTCCTATCTCTGGCAGGTATTGTAGCTGTACTCTAGAATGTTCAGTTGTTTGCTAACAGCAGTGATGCAATAACGGACATTTAAGATGGGTGGATAAAAGTCTAGGGTCTGAATATGAACCATTCATAGAATCAGCAGTTACAAGTCAACCAAGCCATGGTACCATTTCCACCTTAGGATTTACAAGTCAATTGAACCGTGAGGCCATTTCCACCTTGCCAATACCCACTCTCAGGCCTTGACTCTCATTTCAAGCAGGGCCATTGGCCTGGATTTGATGAGAACTGCCAATCTGATACATTTTCCCAGGTGTGAGTAGAACATTTCTGCATGACTATTGGCATTATCGACATTGCGGGTAGTATTGTTATACTCTAATTTGGAGACTTCATCATGGAATTTTAGGAAGTTGAAATTTTAAGACTGGATCATTTGGTTTCAGTCAGGGAGTTTGGCTGCTACTCTGTAGCTGGATTAGTAATGTTAGTAGTGTTGAAGAAAGTTACATGGTATGGGGGTCAGAAGGGATTAGTTAGGGTGGTGCTGAGGGCGCCTTGTAGACAGTGTTCAAGAAGGTTGCATTGTGAGTGTAGGAAGGGATTCTTTGCGATACTAGAATAATTTTGCATCTCATTAGCACATAGGTAAGCAGTCTGAGTTGTCCCGTGTGACATATATGAGTGAAGAAGATTGCAGAGAATTTGTTGCAGTAAAGGTGGTCCATGACAGATTATGACAAACACTTTAGACTGTTTGTGGGAGGTGATCACTAATCCAGTAACAAGGAGGAAAGACTGACAGTTACCATGCTGCTAGGGGTGTTCAGGCTACCATGTCCTCTATTTGTTATCACAGCAAGCAGAATGAAAGATGGCGACTTACAAGATAGTTGAGCTGGGAAGGTGAGGGCAGCAGGTTCACTCATCATGGAAGAAAGGCTGTGCTGACTGGAGTGAGTGAAGTATGTGGTACACATATTAATTGAAAGGGGAGTAAAGATTCGCTCCAGTCAGTAACTAGCAGTATTAAATAAGATGAGAGAGATGCTTTCTTTTATAGGATAGGGAAGAAGATAGGTAGGTTACTCTAGGAGCTGACAGAAGGGCAGCATGTGGGTAGTAGGATACTCCACTCCCCAAGGAATATACAAGTAGTTGGTAAAACACAGTGGTTGTTACACTGGGATGGGGGTGCACAACACTTCTAGGCATGGTAGGGTTAGCTGATGGTACAGATCACCATGAGGCTACATATGGGATTTGATTGTCTACCACTTGTAGCTGTTATACATGTAATAAGGTGTGGGTGGGCTATGAGCAATGTCAGGTTGGAATACCATTCTTCTAGATATATTTAACCAGTTCTGGTACTATCAGGCTCTACCACTCATCCTTAAGATTACTTAGTATAGGCTCATTGTTTTATTGTAACAGTGGCAGAGGTGTGCACAAATGGAGGCAGGAAGGCAATCTTTGAATCTGGTGCAGCTATCAGTACAGTACAAATCTGGATCTGACTACACAGTGTTTGTCACATGAAATCATTGCACTGCACACATTGTATGTTACCGCTGAAAAAAATTCAGGTGAAATACCTATGATTTTTTATTTCTGACATTATAATAACTTAGTACACATATAGTCTGAGAATAGTTTTACTGGGTTTTTGTGCAGAGGTGAAATAGCCTCCGGTGTTAAAATTAAGCACAGCACCCGACTATAACAATAAAAGCCATGTGAAAAGCTGGATTCACTAGCTTTATATAAAAGAAGCTATATAACACTTCCACAATAGCAGTTCACAATGAAAAAATTCAGAGACTTCTAATAAGATACTTCGGTACAAAACATATACATAATGACCCAGTGGAATTAACTCCTTCTGAGATCATACACTACCTTCAGCTGTGAAAGAGTCATATAAACATAATGCCTGTGTTGCTCTTTGACAGATGCTGTTCAAGCAATTGTGTAACTGCCATTTGCTTTCATACATCACCTGCCACCTAAAATGATAGCACATTCTCTGCACTTCTGATGCATCATTGAGAAGAAAACATAGCATCCACAGTAATGTATTTCTACCTGCTGCTACTGGGAACCCCACCCCCATATCATTTGCCATAAACATTAAAACAATAAACAAATAAATAAATAAATAATAAAAACAAGTGTATTGTATTTTGGGCAGTGAGTATTCTTACTACTGTCCACAGCCCTATCTGTTTTTCTGCAAGTAAAAAGTGAAAGAACATCAGATCTTAGCAATCAATTTCAGTGTGTGGAGTTTTCACCCTAATTGGTGTCCCCGCTGTTCACCAAACAACAGCAATGTTTACACTAATCTTAATGCCTCAGTCTGCTATTTCTTTTCTTTTACTGACTGTACCTCATAACTTGCAACCTTCTATCTCCATAGTCTAAAGCACTACCTCTCATATGACGTGCAACAAATGGATAAAATGCAGACCACAGGACCTCTTATAAACAACTTCAACTAGCAAAGCTGTAATATTGTTAACATCAGTTTCTTCATATTTATTAAAAGATTTCTGATGAGTTAATATGATTCAATATTTTTTTACTATGACTACTTCTTAAAATAATCACAGATGAAAAGTGTGACAGAATCCTTCAAAGAAGCATTGCAGAATATGGAATTTTAAATATTCAGAAACGAGGAACAGTCCTTTTAATGAGGTGCATTTGAAAGGTATGCTTACTCTCCTCTAAAGGCAGGCAGTCTCATCTACCAATCAGCTGTGATCACCACAATTATTAAAAAGACACAGAAATGCATGCTGTTGCAGAGGGCTGAGGATGCTACCTCAAGGAATCATACCTCTCAACTCTCCATGATTTTGAATAGAGTACCTAGTTTTTCTTTTTTTCTGCCCTGTCCCCAACTTTCTAGTAACTCATTGAGAATCACAGATAAGTCACTAATGTCAGACATCACAGTTTCATGCTGCTTATTAATAAGAAAATACACACTGATGTAAAACCTTTTGTTCTGTTATAGCTTAAGTGAATTAGAATGATATTAAAAAAATAGCACCCCACTGTGAGTTTTTGCCACCCATTATTTTTGGTTATGCCCAGAATTCTTGAGCAAAGAAGGTGACATATATGTACAGAAGCATATGTTTCAACTATCCCTGATTTTATAGAACTTCTATGATTTTTGCATCATATTCTTGCTCAGCCTCGATTTTGTGATAAATCACTAATGAGTACAGGCAGTCAATAATGCCAAACATTAGAGTTTCATACCATATATTGTTCAGAAAATCCACATTGATTCAAAATGTATTCTTTTAACTTTTAAAGCGAATTACAGTGATATTTAAAAAAAAGTGTACTTGATTTTGTGTTTCTGCTGCCCGCTCCAATAGTTCTGGCTATGTCCAGAATTCTTGAGCAAAGGAGCTGAGAGTTATGCAGGGCACTATACTGTTCAGCTGTTCCTGATTCTGCAGAAAATCCCTGATTTTGCATCCTATTTTTTTGCCTTGACCCCAGTTTTCTGATATCTCACTGAAGATTACAGAAAAGTCAGCAGTATCTGACATTATGGTTTTACACTTCTTATGGCTCAGAATATACATGTTAATGAAAACCCATTTAATTAACTTCTTACATGAAGTAGAGTCTTCTTCTTCTTCTTTCAGCTGTTCCCGTTAGGGGTCGCCACAGCAGATCAACTGTTTCCATTTCTTCCTGTCCTCTGCATCTTGCTCTGTCACACCAACCACCTGCAGGTCCTCTCTCACCACATCCATAAACCTTATCTTAGGCCTCTCTCTTTTCCTGTTACCTGGCAGCTTCATCCTTAGCATCTTTTTCCCAATATACTCTGCATCCCTCCTCAGCACAAACCAACGTAATCTTGCCTCTCTGGCTTTGTCTCCAAACCTTCCAACCTGGGCTGACCCTGTAATATACTTATTCCTAATCCTGTCCATCCTCGTCACACCCAGTGCAAATCTTAACATTTTCAACTCTGCCACGTCAAGCTCTGACTCCTGCCTTTTTGTCAATGTCACTGTCTCCAACCCATATAACATAGCTGGTCTCACTACCCTCTTGTAGACCTTCCCTTTCACTCTTACTGGTACTCGTCTGTCACAAATCACTCCTGACACTCTTCTCCACCCACTCCATCCTGCCTGTACTCTCTTCTTCACCTCTCTTCCACACTCACCATTACTCTGAACTGTTGATCCCAAGTACTTAAACTCATTCAACTTCACCACCTCTACTCCCTGCATCCTCACCATTCCTCTATCCTCCCTCTCATTCACACACATATATTCTGTCTTAGTCCTGCTGACCTTCATTCCTCTTCTCTCTAGAGCATATCTCCACCTCTCCAGGGTCTCCTCCGCCTGTTCCCTACTCTCACTACAGATCACAATGTCATCTGCAAACATCATAGTCCACAGGGACTCCTGTCTGATCTCATCTGTCAACCTGTCCATCACCATTGCAAATAAGAAAGGGCTCAGAGCTGATCCTTGATGTAATCCCACCTCCACCTTAAACGCATCCGTCACTCCCACCGCAGACCTCACCGGTGTCACACTACCCTCATACATATCCTGTACCACTCATGAAGTAGAGTCATACTGAAAAAAGTGGGTCTTTGCCCCCCCCCCTGTATTTTTTACTTTGTCCAGAATTATTAAACAAAGAAGTTGAGAGGTTTACAGGAAAACATACATCTCAGCTGTCCCTGATTTTGCAGAACATCTTTGATTTTGCTTCATATTTTTAGCTCTAACTCTGATTTTCTGTTATAGAGAACTTAATAGTGCAATACATTAGTGTTTCATATTTCTTATTGGTCAGAAAGTGAATGTTGATGCAAAGCCTGTTGCTCTATTAACTTTTAATTTAATTAGAGCAATATTTAAAAGCTGTCCCTGGTTTGGTCCTCCCATTATTTTGGCTAAATTCAGAATTCTACAGCAGAGAAGATGAGTTATGCCATTCCCCCAAGTCAATTGTGGTAAAAGTAATTTTAAATTGAAAAAAAAAATGTAAATTCTACTGTGGGCAGTGTCTACTGTTACCAATGCTCATAGTTTTAGATAGCTTCCATCCATTCATCCTCAACCCCTTTCCCCATTTTGCACATGGGTCAGGGTGTCAATTGTACCAATTTTAAAATAATAATTAAAAGAATAAGTAAGCAAAATGTATACCTGCAAAATGAAAACTACCCCTGAAGATGTGCAGCTCTACAATTCTCTTGTCCCAGCAATCTCTAGTCACATGACTAGACTAGAGATCACCAATAAAACACTGTGATAGATTGCTAAGGGCAAATGATTGCAATTGCGCAGCTGCAGGCACTTAGACTGCACTGTTCCTGGTGGTCTCTAGTCGTATGAATTAGTGACTAGAGACTGCTGACTCAGAAAATGCTGTAATTGGATACCGTTAGAAACCAATCACAGATGCTTAGATTTGGACTGCATAGTTATATATCATGGAATGGCTGCCCATGTCCTATTACTATGGTTAAAAAAAAAACTGTATTTTTTTACTGGGGCACAGTATTTTGCATCTGGGGAACATGTCCCAGAGTGGTGTCACCTATGTCTCCTTGTTACACTTACAGAAAATAATACATCCAAGTGGATCACTATCCAAAAATATGTGATTAGCAGCATTCACTGATACTGTTTCTTTTTTTTTCTTTTTTTTTTACTGCAACAAAGAAAAATGTTCAAAACTGTGCATGTGTTGTTTGAGTATTTGTTGACATCAGCAAGCCTGAGGACTGCTAATGTAAGCTTGTTGGCTGTACCCAATAGGAAAGATGCATATTTTCCTGCATCTATGCTATATCATGCAGGTGGAGACAAATCTGACAGCCAAAGTAAGTAAGAGGCTAAGCTTAAAAAGGTGGTTGTGCTTTTCCTTTCTTTGATTCAAGACAAGGATATTCAAGTTTTAGAAAGTTTGGGCTAGTTTCTGACTAAGTCACAATGAAACCATATTGTTGGGAGACAGAAACCTCAGGGTTTAGCTAAACTACAGTTGTGGGTGGAATTTTTCTTTAAAGCTTTGAACATATTTATAGTTAAGCGGGCTGAAAATGGTAAACTGTATGGAGAATCAGCAGCTTTTTCACA
Source organism: Protopterus annectens (assembly GCF_019279795.1). Lineage (NCBI taxonomy): Eukaryota > Metazoa > Chordata > Ceratodontiformes > Protopteridae > Protopterus > Protopterus annectens. The sequence goes on along the minus strand of NC_056739.1, from coordinate 1,079,376,459 downwards.
TGACTGGGGTGCATGCAAAAGACTTCAGTGAAATGGAGTCATTCTTGGAGCAAACCACATTTAATTTTCTGTTTGTAAAATTAATCACAAAATACAACAGACAGAAAATATGCTCATCCAGTGCATTAAATGCATCTTGAACTACAGCAGTTCTAGTACCCAAATGAAGTGATATTCATACTGGGAAACATCAAAACACTCCTGCCCCAACACAAACATGAGAACTGATGGGGGCATATTTCTTGGGAAGTCTTATTTGGAGAAGCCCCAGGTTAAAACCCAGGACAGATATGGCATTATAAATCACAGCATTTTGCTAGCTTCCAGGATTGTCTTTTTTCTATGTTCACTCAAGCATGTGGTGTGTAATTTTAGACAATGTAGCATTAAGACATTAAGATCTGCATAATGGGACCCTTAAGCAGTCCATTGAAAGGCTTGTCTGATGACTGTAAAGATTTCTGGCTGTAAGGGAGCATGAAGGAGTTCTCTTATCTGCTTGTTATATTGATTGGAGCCACAGAAAGGCTATAACTGATGCTAGCACAGCAATTTCCATCCTGATGTAGTTAGTATTTTTGAGCTAAAAGTGCTGAGATGGATTTATGAACATGACATGTATAAAAGTCAAATGTTCGTAGAAGCATTCACGAAAGAGTTGAGTGAACTACACTGAAAGCAATATAACATAGTAAAAGAACAGACAGTCTACTGTGCAACAGCTGGACAGATATTCTGTGGCCAAAGAATCATAGAATCTACAAAGCAAATGGACTCAGTGGCCATTTACACATTGTCTGTACCCACCCTTAGACCTTTCTTCCTTTTCAAGGAGCAACAAGCCAGTCATACCATATGTGTGTTTGTGGGTACCAGTGGTGGCTGGTGACTTCAAATCAAAGGGGGGGGGCTGCAGGAAACAGCTGAATGGGTTGGGCCAATGGGAAAGGGTGTGACCAACTAGAAAGAGGTGGAGCTATGCTCAAAACCACAAAAACTGTGACTTTAATTAAATACACTGCCCTGGGTGCCAAACCATCATTATGAGAGTCCAATCAAGACAAAATGAAGTGTAGAAGAAAAAAAAATTCAGTGCATTGGCTACATGACAGCTTACTTAATATCTAGATAGAAACAAAAAGGTTGTGAGGCATGAAAAAATAAATTACTTTTTAAATACATTACTGGAATGCCAGTCAAAATCAAGTATAAAAAAACAAGCAGCACTCAACTCAAACCATTTCTCCTTGCACTGCACTTCTAATTATAATTTGTGTTCAGCTTTGTAAAAGTACCATGCTGAAAGTAACAATCTCTGTGATACTGATTATCCCCACTTATAAAAATGTTTCTTCTCCAAAAAAGACCTGCTGCCTGACAACAACTATCTACTTGTTTCATGGTTTCATGAGGAAAACATGATCAAAGTAAACAATGAACTGCAAACAACAAACAAGCTCAAGATAAATTGCTTAAAGGATTACTGCACAGGTTATGGACCACATATGATAGATTGGCATTCTGTTTAGTTTATGAGTAAAGCCTGCAAAGATGACTGCAAGCCTCCAACAAATGTAATGAGCTTCTGAAAATACTGTAATCCTGTCCTTTATTACAAATGCTGTCAAATGCATTTCAATACCTACGGCTTATACTTTATCTAGTTATGGAAATATTCTCTACATGGCAACAACAAAAAGGCTTTCAATGTTGATAATTCTTTAACAGTATACTTACTAAAGCTTACTTGCATCTTACAATCTCAGACAAGCTTACCTGATGGTCTTTAAAGCATTGCTACTTAAACACAGAGCAACAGGCACTGCAACAACATGCATTTTCTGAATAATAAGAAGCATAAATCAACAGTATAAAAATATGACAGAAAACCAGAACATTCTGCAAAATCAAGGATAGATGAAAAGCCACTGTAGTACTTGTGTCTACCTTGGATGGGTGGATACTTTGCACACTTAATGGAATAGAAAGAAAACAGCATGGTACAAAGAAATAGACTACTACTGTACATTAGTCCCAAACAATACAGTACACTTGAAAAATGGCTGCTGATACTTAAAAGGTTAGAATTATGCTGGGTTACTAACCTACCATAATAATTTGCATGCTGGTCTGCATGCTTATTAATGTGCAGTCTAGGAAGTGAAAGAATCGTCACTCCCAGTGTCCTCCCTGCCAGCTTTCAGAACAAAAACAGAACATACTGAATAGTCATAGCTGTAAAGGGTAGTGTAATCCCAAATGCCAGCAATTTTTTTATTTGCAAGAAACATTTATATGTATATATTGTGGCTTTACCCAAGTATATTTCATCTATACCATGTTGAACAAATTAATCTTTAAAAGGGTAATATCTCATCCACTGTAAGAGCACCTAATATTTAAGCTACATATGCATAAATAATATTTAAAGAGGACAAGCAAGTCAGCAAGGAAAGTATCCATTTCCAGAGTAGCATATGCCTGTTACACTACTAGCTATCCTGTCTAGCTTAATAATTTTGGTATATTTTCTGCACCTTTCATTCAGACCATAGGTAATAAAAGAAAGTCTTGTTTGTGGGTGGCTCCAGCACAAAAGACATCTGTTGTACAGATCAGAAACTTCTGGCAATTCCCTATTGTAGTGCTGAGCCAACATTCTGGAAGATGGTATAGATTAGGATTCCACAAATCCTGACTACACCTCTAACGTATACTATAACAATTATTATATTAAAACTGATGTATTACTTTAAATAAAATAAGTCTTATCAGAGATGTCATTACTAGTAGAGGTCCTTCAGCCAAATTAAAATGTAATATTATGAACCAAAAATAGCAGTTTTTGTTACTGCATCAGAACATGATGAGTCTGTCATTCAGAATGTCCCCTCCAGCGGAAAACAATGACTTTATGTTTTTTATGCAACTGAGGACAGCTTATTGGCAGTTCAACTGTACCTCATTTGGAGTACACATTTCCTAATTTTACTTAATTAAAACTCATAATTCCCATAAATAAAGAGTGTGACACACATTCAGCATTCAGGTTTAAGCATAGTAAACAATGCTAAATCATATTGTTTTTATTAGCATCACATTTTTTGTACGTATTAACTAACTTATTTTCAATGCTGGAAGATTCTTGTTTTATCAGAAGCTTGAGCACATTTTGCCTGCTCCTTGTTTAAGAGGTATTGTTTCGTTTATTCGGCATACTGCCAAAGAAAGCAGGCAGTAGCTGACAGTTTTGCTAGAAAGTTGATAGCAAAACTGCATATTTGAAAGACAGTAGGAAAACATGCTTTTGTCTTAACTCATGAGCAGAAAGGTGGTGAAGGATGGCTTATTCGCTTTTGTAACACTATTAAGCAAATTGTATCCAAGCGAAATCTCTTTTTTAGTAGCTACAGTCGTATCATGGTTTTAAATTAAGCATTGTATTTTAGGGAAAAGAATATACGGTTTTGTTTGTGCTGTGCATTGTGTGATGCACAAATAAAATAACGTGTCCATTGCTACACAGATACAAAGCATGTTAAGGCCACAACTGTTTGTAGCATGTCAGCTGGAAGACAGAGGGCAATGATCCTATTTAAAAAATAAACTGTTACGTTTACAAACTATCACATTATTTTCCATTCTTCATTCTTAATGTTATAAACCAACCAATATAGACTGTGAAATGTAATTGAGTAACACTCTTTAGTTGCAGATATGACCTGCCATTAAAACAGTTGTGGTCAGAAATAGAAATGTTATAGCAGCACTACTGGAATTGCCATTTGCTGAACAAACTTCCTTCCCATCTATAAAATAAACATTATACATCTGTCAGATACCTACCTCTGTAAATTTAAGTTAAAAATGAGTGACTGTCTGTCTCTGTTTGTCTGATGATCACGAAGTTAGGATTAGGATAGGATAGGAATCAACTCTGAAAACTGAACTGAACACTGTAATAAAGCAAACAAGCTGTTTAAGCTGAGCAGCAGTAGCAAAAGTACTGTGCTACTACTGATTGTTTCTCGCTCTCTTTTTTGAGAAGAGAGCGAGAACCAATCAGTAGCAATCCAGCCATGTACGTGCCTGTGGACGTGGCAGTCCTAACCCCTTTCTAATTTACTGTGCGGTTAAACCGCATAGACTTCTGGGCATCACACTGATGCCTTTTCTTTAATCTAGACTGCCTTTACAGCAGTCAGATAGATACGTTCTTCTAAAAAAATTATAAAAAAAAAACAGAACTCGACAAGCATGCACAGTTCGAGTTCCGGGACTTTGCGGACTTTCTCAGAAGCACAACATTATTATAGTGTTGCACAACATAACACAAATACATTTTTTTATTTTTTTATTCATGTCAAATGTCTACACTTCTACATCTTTTTCCTGGGAGGGCTGCAGTCCGATGGCACGAGCCGCCCCTGGTGGGTACTAATTCAGTTGTCTAATAGCTTTTTGAAGAAAGTCTAGGACATTGCTTAATTTGCATTGGAAGTTTGTTCCAGAGAAGTGTTGTGTGACAAATCTATCTACACCGTTTGGTTTACTTGTTGAAGCAAGTTTAGATCCCTGGTTCTAGTTTTAGTGGAACTGTTTGATTTTTAGAGACCAGTGCCATTGATGAGGGGAAGTCTGTGCAGACAACATACCTCGACTTGACAAAATCTTTCGACACAATCCCACATTCACGCAGTATCGATAAACTTACCAAACTGAATGTAAACCCCTTTGTTGTAAGATGGGTTGCCAACTGGCTCACAAACTGGATGCAGTCTATCAAAGTGGGTGACTTCACATCAACCAGCAGACCTATCACCAGCGGGATGCCAAAAGGGTCAGTGCTGGGCCCCTTCCTGTTTGGCATATACTTCTCAGAAGTTCAGGCCAAAACTAAGGGGTTGCGGCTGACCAAGTTTACAGACGACTGCAAACTAGGTGCAATTATTGAATCCCCAAATGATGTCAGTATTCTCCAGGAGGGTCTTACGCAGACCAACGACTGGTGTCTTAGTCATGGTCTCAAATTGAATGCAAAAAAATGCTTCATCATTCCCTTCGGTAAAAACAATGTCCTTTCACACTATCAAATCACCGACAATGCCCCAAGTACATACGAAGTGCTAAGGGATCTGGGATTACAAGTTGACTGCGACCTTAACTTTGACCACCACATGTCTACTGTAGTAAGGAAGGCTTTCTACATAGCACACTTGATTAGTAAAGGCATCACCTTGAGAGCAAAGGAGGTTATAACTCCTCTAAACACAGCACTAATCAGGCCCGTAATTGAGTATAACTCCCCGTTTGACATGTACTGTACAAAGCACTTGCAGGAATTGGAGAGAACTCAGAGGTTTCTGACAAAGAAGATCAAGGGACTCCAGCACTTGCCTTACACAGACTGACTAAAGTCCCTGTCATTATACACTGTATCATATAGACTTCTTAGGGGAGACTTATGCCTGGCTTACAGAGCAATTGCAGACCCAAACCTTATGAACTTGCTGCACATCCGTAAATCAAACGGGACTAGAGCTACCCATTTGAGGGACCTAAATATGGGCTGTGACATAAATAGGACATGTTGGATGGACAGAATTGTCTCTCACTGACTGCTGCATCTTTGGAATAGGCTACCAATTCATGTGAAACAGAGCACCTCTATGACACTGCTCAAAGGAACTTGGACTAGAGGATGGGGCACCATACGTTCTTACTGGGGATAGTGCCCACAACCCTCCTGGACATGGGCAGTCATTACTAAATACAATCCTGGGTATTGACTGGTGTATCTATGGTATTAAACTGGGATGAAACGGATAGGCTTGAAATGACCTCCTGGTTGATAGCCTAGTAAACTCCTATGACCCTGTGATATAAGAAGTCTTGAACTACTGGAATCTAATGGTCCAAAAGGCTAGGTACAGATTGCCTCTAAGGAGTCCATAGGACACTGAATAACAGGACAGTGCTTCCAGTCTGTCTGGTAGCTCTTGTTTTTTAAGCTTGTGATCTTTTTAGTTAGGAACCTCTGTGGTGATTCCAGTTGCTTGATATGCCTCATAAGATACATCCTAAAAGGATCATTGTATTTAATAATAGGTCTTATCAATGTGGAAAATAGAGGGCTAAGAACTTTGGCGGATTTAGATGAAATACCTTTTGTAATCAGTTGCACCAGGTAAAAATATTTCCTAATCACTGTTGCTATATAATGGTCAAAGACAAGGGAGTTAATTATCCATGTTCCAAGGTCTCTTGCCACACTTTCATTTTGAAGCAGGATGATTTCTATAGGTTCATAGGTCCATAGGTGTGAACTAGGCTAATGGTCCTGGAGCCTTTACAAGCCTAGCCCATAGGATTACCCTGGCATCGTGCCACCCGACCTTAGTTTCCAGTGCCTCTGTTGAGTAAAGCCACTGAAGTGATCCCTGGGGTGAATTTTCTATTTCCCATTCACTCATCAATATTTTCCTTGAAGAGGGCCAGTGAGGTGCTCTGCTTGACATGTATGGGAAGTCTATTCCATAGCATGGGCAGTCTCTGGGTTATGAACCTGTCCCTCCAGCATGTTCTGTTGATTGTGGTAATGAGGTTGAGGTTTCTGGAGCGTGTGATGCAGAGGGATTGGGACTTCTCTAGATGTAGCATTTCTAACAAAGCTGGGTCAGACATGGCTTTGTAAGTCAAGCAGAGATTGCCTCTAAGTAGGTGATATGAGACAGAGAATAATTGGAGTTGGTTTTGAGTCTGTCTATATAGGAAAATGTTTAAGGTTTAGGATCCTCTATGTGAGGTACTTTTGCGGCATCTCCAGTTGTTGCAGGTGTTTAGTGAGGTACATGCCAAGTGGGGCATTGTACTCAATGATTGGTCTTATGAGGGAAGAGAAGAGGGAGACAATGACCTCTTTCTTCCTGGATGCAAAACCCTTAATAATGAGATGTGCCACATAGAAGGACTTTCTGACCACAGTGGCAATGTGGTGGTTAAAAGAGAGGTTGCTTTCAACCTGTGTTCCCAGATCTCTTATACCACCTTCTATTGTTCAGTGGACTACCATTAATGTGGTAATTCATGGGAACCAGGTTTTTCCCAAAGGGAATGATGACGTATTTTTTGGCATTGAGCTTAAGGCCATGGTTCTGACACCAGTCACTGGTCTCAGTGAGGCCTTTCTGTACGAAGTCAACATCACTTGGGGAGTTAATAATAGCTCCAACTTGCAATTGTCTGCAAACTTTGTCAGCCAGAGTCCCTTCGTGTAGGCCTGGACTTCAGAGAAGTAGATACCAAACAGGAGAGGACCCAGGACCAAACCCTGTGGGACTCCACTTGTGACTGGTCGGCAGTCTGACTTGGAATCAGCTACTTTCACACTGTGGGTTCTACCTGTGAGGCAGTTTGCAACCCATCTAGTGATATAGGGGTTGATGCTAGCTTAATGAGTTTTTATATGATTCCTGAGTGGGGAATGGTATCAAAGGCCTTGGCCAGATCATGGTAGGCCGTATGAACCACCTTGCCTTCATCCACAGTTCTGGTGACTGACTCAAATAAGTTGACTAAGTTGAGCAGGCATGCTCTACCCTTCACAAAACCAAACTGTGTGAGATCCAGAGTTTGGAGATTCCCTATATCCTTGTTTATTAGGTCCAGGATGATGTGTTCCATAGGTTTGCATATCAGACTCGTCAGGTTAATGGGGCGATAGTTTCCAGGGTCTGTAGTCGCTCCTTCTTTGTAAAGAGGCATGACTGTAGCAGTGCACCATTTGGTAGGGTTAAAACCTGAGGTGAGGCTGTAATTGAACAGGGCACACAGGTGAGGTACTAGTTCACTCTGTAGTTCATGTAGAACACAGACAGGGATATTGTCAGGTTCCATAGAAGCTGTATTCTTGGACTTGGACAGTGCTGTTTTAACCTGTGCAGCAGTAATACTGGGTGCCTGGCAATCTACTGGTATTGTGACTGGTCTTTTGGGGGGCTAGAGAGGGGTAAAGTTGGCACTGAATCTGTCGGCCAGTATATTGGCAATATCTGTTGGCTCGGTATAGGAGGTACCATTATGCAGTAGCTCAGAGCGAATCTGGGTATTGCCATGGAGATTCTTTACATAACTATAGAAGGCCTTGTGGTTGTCTTTACTATCTGCTGCAATTCTGTTTTCATAGCTAGCTTTAGAGGATTTGATGTGGGATCTCATCTTTTTGTTGAGGCTGATAAGGGAGTTTTTCCAGTCTTGAGACTTCGCCTTATTCCGCATCAGTTTCCTCCTTCTGTTGTAGAGTTTGTTTATGGCAATGGACCACCAGATTAGCTTCCTTTTTGGAGGTATCTTGATTCTACTGGGTATGGTGAAATCCACACATTTGTGTATGTGTTCGTACAGTGCACTGGTGCATGATTCTGCAGTCATGCAACTATTTTCCATTTGCATGGGTGCAGTGAAGTTAGCCACCTCTGTTTTTAGGACCCCAAAGTTAGCTTTGGAGAAGTTTTTCATGGTGGTTACCTTTGAAGGGGGTGGGGGTGTGGGAGGGATGTGGATTGCCAAGGTGATTAGTTTGTGGTCAGATCTAACCAGGGAGGAGTTGACTATTGGTGTATAGCAACAGTCGCCCATGTTAGTAATGACCAGGTCAAGGATGTTGCTACCTCTAGTGGGGGTAAGAACAAGCTGGTCCAGGGCATTGGAATTAATGAATTCCAGGAAACGTTTAGAAGTGTACTGGTACATGAGTAATTTTCCCAGTTAATGGAGGGGTAGTTGAAGTCGCCCAGTATGAGAGTGCTAGGCTGGACAGTAATATTCTCCAGGGTGCTTAGGCACCTGGAGTGTGAGTCTTGGGACATGGCTGGGGACCTATAGCAGGCTACGACCTGAATTGCTGTCTTACCCAATGTTAACTTCACCTGAAGTATCTCAGATGCGTTATGTTGGGCTACCAATCTGGAGGTGTGCGCATCCTTTATGAATATGGAAACACCACCGCTTTTGGAGCTTCAGTCCAAGTTCTGGGGCGCTTTCTTCTGCCTTGAACCAGGTCTCTGTTACAGCACAAATGTCGATGTTCTTCATTTTAAGGAGTGCTTCGAGAGAGTGCATTTTGAGATTTAGACTTCTAGCTTTGAGCAGCATGACCCTCAGATTACATTTGTTTGTAGCTGTTATGGTGGCAATTTGGTCTTTGGAACACCGCCTAAAAAGGCACTATAGGGGTGGCAAGAGCCTTGGCCAGTATCTGGAAGCCCAGGGGTAGATGCAGACCATCTCTGGCAAAGCATTGAGGTCAGTCGATCATGTCATCCCAGGCAGACAGATACTGGATCGCCTTAGAATGACACCAGAAACTTAGCCAATTGTTGAAATCAATTATTTTCTTGTTGTACTGTGGTATCGTTCTGAGTGATGGTAGGATGCTGCACAGGGCTAGGGTCATACCTGCCTGGGCTACATAATCCAAGAGCTCCTCTATGTCTTTTTTCATGTAGTCCAGGGAGGTACGTCTCAGGTAATTCAGACCCACATGTACAATGATAGAGTCATATTTGTACCTGTTGTTGAGGGACTTGAGTGCATGCGTTATGTGGTGGATCCTGGTGCCTGACAGGCAGCTGACTGTTACTTTCTCCTTATTCAGCCTAGTGAGTGGGACATCAGTGTGCCTCACTATCGAGTCACCTATGACTAGTGTGTTGGGCACGCTGTTTTGCCTTAGGGGCTTTGGTTGAGTGGCACGGCACACTGTTTAGGACATATTACTGTAATATGGATGAAAGGGTCACTTATCAAATATGATGATATCACATTTTTAAGTATTTATGTTTAACTCATTTTGAGCTTTTTGAGCACAAGTTATTGCTGTGTGAGTTCCAGCTGGATCTTCTGCATATCAGAGGGGATACAAGGATGACAACAAGTTTGTATTCATCCACAAACTTGATTAGCCAGAGATCCCCACTTGTAATTTAGAGATCTGTGAAGTATATGCTGAGTATTAGAGGTTATACGAAACACCATTGGTTGCTGCCATGTTTGTTGAGGGCACATCTGCTACCCTTACTACATGAGTTGTATCACACAAACAATTTTCTGTCCACCTATGTCTGGGCCAATTTTGAGCTCATTCATATTGTTTATTATGTTAGTATACGGTATAGTGTCAAAAGTCATAGCCAGTTCAAAATGTACTGTTTGGACAGTATGCCCACTGTCCACAGCTTGATTTACTCTTTCAAAGAAGTTGACCTTATTCATTAGACAGGATCTACCCTTAACAAAGCCATACTGCTGGGGGATTAAGCCTTATAAGATGTTTGATATCATAGTTAAATAGGTCATTTATTATATGTTCCATTGCTTTGTAGATGAGACTAGTCAGGTTAATGAGTCTACAGACTCTGGGGTCAGTGGTGGGTCCATCTTTGTGAAGTGGCTTTACAACAACTGTGTGCGTGTGCCATACTTTAAGGACAAAACCAGTGGTTAGGCTCAGGCTTAATAGCTGTAAGAATACATCCACAAGGGTATATTTTGTACTGTTTATTAAGCAACCAGGTATATTATCAGGCAACAAGAATGATGATGTATTTTTCATTTTGAAGAGCAACTTTAACAAGTGTTCTGGTGGGGAGGGCTTGTGATTCTGTGGGATTTGTGGCTTTGTAAAGTTGTTTTGGGGAGAAATTTGCACTGAATTTGTTAGCATGTTGGCTATATATACTGGCTCTGAGTAGGTACTGTTAGCATATTGGGAGACCAACATTATGTCCAAGCTTGTCAACAGGGAAAATATTGTGACCTATTACTGTTTTATTGATGACCTCTTTTTGTATGGAGGGAAACAGAGTCTGAACTCTCCAAATTCTTAGAAGACATGAACAATAGTACCTCCTTTTTGAGATTTACTGGTGGTTGGGATACCTCAAAAGTTTGTTTTTTTAGATATAGAAGTTTTGAAAAAGGAACAGAAGGATACTTTAGGTTCGGTTATCAGTTATAAAAATGTAGCCAGCAATGGTTTGTTGCATTACTCTAGTATGCATCCCACTTATGTTAAGTACAATACTATAAAAGGACAGTTAGTAAGATTAAATAGGCTTACAAGTGTTGAGGCAAAATTAGATTCTTTAGTGGAAGAGCTGCATTGTAGGTTTAAAACAGAGGATATCCCCCTGAAATAGTAACTGAGGTTCTGAACACCAATTGCTACATGGAGGACACAAGAGGAAACATGCAAAGTGACAAAGATTGGTTTATTTCTATGTTGTTAATGTTTACTATAGACAGCAAAGAAATTAAGGATATAATATCCAACAATTGGAGAATTTTAGTATCAAACAGCAATTTAAAGACAGTTGTAGGAGAATCACCCCTTTTTGTCAATAAAAGAGCAAGAAATTTTTAAGAAATGTTGGAAAGTGGACACAATAAGAGGGTCTAAAAAGGCAGAGGCACTTCTAAGTGCAAAAGTTGCAATTTTTGCAAATATATTTCAGAAGGGCCATCTTTTGAAGTTTGCACCCAAAAAAGGGCTTGGCAGGTCCCTGGCAGTTTTAGCTGTAAATCCACTTATGTGGCATACATGGCTAAATGTTTGGTCCATTCTTTTTTCTATACTGGAAAGACCAACATAGAATTAAAAAACAGAATTTATGAACACTATTATGCTATAAAAAAGAACAACTTGAACAATGCCCTTTACCAGCACACCCTTACACATGAAGGCAATAAGAACAGAGTTAAATTTCATTTTGGGGTTATTGATCATGTTCCCCAGGATTTTAATGGGGATAGAGATGGGGAACTTGACTATAGGGAATTTAAATGGCAGATTTTGTTGGATGCATGCAGGGCACCAGATTTGAATAATACATTTACCATTTGGCTGTTTTCTATTTTTCTGTGAAATCCAAAGTCTTTTTTATCTCCTTGCTGCTCAAAGCGTTTACAGGAGAAGAGGGTGACACAAGTCAACCATTGGGAGGGTTCTGCAGTGGTTCCACTATGGCAGAATTAGAACAGTCACAGCAGTTTAACTGCAATGCCGGTAGTAGAACCTGCAAGTCATCTAAGTGATTACCCTCTTTTGCAGAGACAAGAGGCAGTAGTGGCACCCAGCATTCAGCTTATGCCTATGACTTTTAAAATTTATAATCTGTCTATGAGAGTGTTTACAGAGATGGAGACTGATTTGTTGAGAAAAGGTTTTAATTTTGTGCCCTCTAGAAGGGAGGACATTTTGGACACCATCATTGACTTGAAAAATTATACAAGTAAATTTAATTGAAAGTTTATTATGGGGAATCAAGAGGGTAAACCTAAAGGGGATTTTATTGTAGCTAGATTATTTAATCCACCTCTACATTCAATGTTTAAGGATTTTGAAGACTTGTGTGAGGTGGAAATTAGAGACTTACTGAGTAAAAAAAGTAAAAGAAAATTCTTTAATATGACTGCGTTTGAACAAAGAATGTTTAACTCCATTAGTAATGATTGTTCTATTAGGGTCATGCGTGCTGACAAGGGGGGTTCTATGGTTATAGTGAACATAGAAGATTACACTAAGGGCATCTACACTTCATTAGCAGATGAATCTGCATACAAAATAGTATCAAAGGTAGACGTTTTTAAGGCATACAAAAGAATAGATTTATGGTTTCAGGGTGCTTTCACAGAAGGAATCATTTCTAAAACAATGATTTTTTTACAGTTGACAAACCCAAGATAGGACATCTTTTTGGTATCCCAAAGGTACATAAAGTTGAGCAGTTTCTCCCCATAAGCCCATTGTTTCTTTACTGGCATCCAAGTTATAACCTTGCTCCAAATTTATTGACAGGACTTTGCTTAAGTTAGTTCAAAAGACAGAGTTTTTTATTAGGGATTCTTTTGATTTTTTAAGTAAAATTAAGAGTATTAAAGTGGAGACAGGATATTTTTTGGTTACAGTGGATGTGGCATCATTATATACTTGCATTCCTCACAAAGTGGGTTTAGAATGGGTGGGTTACATGTTAATTCACAGTGGTGAGTTTGATTTAGAGGAATGTAAGTTTATTTTGGAATGTATTGACAACATTGTTTCCTACAATTTTTTTGTTTTTGATAACAAGTATTTTTTACAAATCAAAGGTGTGGCGATGGGTGCAAGGACGACTCCTAATTATGCCAATTTGGTTATGGTGTATTGGGAGACCAACATTATGTCCAAGCTTGTCAACAGGGAAAAGATTGCGACCTATTACCATTTTATTGATGACCTCTTTTTTGTATGGAGGGAAACAGAGTCTGAACTCTCCAAATTCTTAGAAGACATGAACAATAGTACCACCTTTTTGAGATTTACTGGTGGTTGGGATACCTCAAAAGTTTATTTTTTAGATGTAGAAGTTTTGAAAGAGGAATGGAAGGATACTTTAGGCTCGGTTATCAGTTATACAAATGTAGCCAGTAATGGTTTGTTGCATTACTCTAGTATACATCCCACTTATGTTAAGTACAATACTATAAAAGGACAGTTAGTAAGATTAAATAGGCTTACAACTGATGAGACAAAGTTTAATTCTTTAGTGGAAGAGCTGCATTGTAGGTTTAAAAACAGATGATATCCCCCTGAAATAGTAAATGAGGTTCTGAATACCAACTGCTACATGGAGGACACAAGAGGAAACATGCAAAGTGACAAAGATTGGGTTATTTCTAAGTTGTTAATGTTTACTATAGACAGCAAATAAATTAAGGATATAATATCCAACAATTGGAGAATTTTAGTATCAAATAGCGATTTAAAGGCAGTTGTAGGAGAAGCACCCCTTTTTGTCAATAAAAAGAGCAAGACATTTCAAAGAAATGTTGGAAAGTGGACACAATAAGAGGGTCAAAAAAGGCAGAGGCATTTCTAAGTGCAAAAGTTGCAATTTTTGCAAATATATTTCAGAAGGGCCATCTTTTGAAGTTTGGACCCAAAAAAGTGCTTGGCAGGTCCCTGGCAGTTTTAGCTGTAAATCCACTTATGTGGTATACATGGCTAAATGTTCGGTCTGTTCCTCTTTCTATATTGGAAAGACCAACAGAGAATTAAAAAACAGAATTTATGAACACTATTATGCTATAAAAAAGAACAACTTGAACAATGCCCTTTACCAGCACACCCTTACATGTGTAGGCAATAAGAACGGAGTTAAATTTCATTTTGGGGTTATTGATCATGTTCCCCAGTATTTTAATGGGGATAGAGATGGGGAACTTGACTATAGGGAATTTAAAAGGCAGATTTTGTTGGATGCATGCAGGGCACCAGATATGAATAATGGAGTTAACTACAAAGAAAGGCATATTATAACAAATGCAAATAGGACTTACGTTTTAATATTTTATTTAAGAAATATATTCTCATGTGGTTTACCCTTTTTATGTGAATGCTCTAAGTGAATGTTTTTTAGGTGAATGTTTTTTCATTTAATTAATTAATTGGAATTGAGATTTGATTTGTTAGGATTTTTTTTTTTTACCATTTTATACATAAGTGTAGTATTAATTAAGTTGTTTGTTCTAAAGAAGGCCAATGTTTTTGATTGAAAGCGCTTAACCAGTGGTATTAAAGTTTATGAGGATTCAGTGGCTCCACTTTTTCTTGTGTTTCTGTTTGAATTTCTGTTGTTGTGTTACACAAGTTTGAGACATCCAAGACAGTTTTTTTCTAAGTAGGTAGTGTTAGCATGTTGGTTGTATGTACTGGCTCTGAGTAGGTAGTGTCTGTATGTTGGCTGTATGTACTGGCTCTGAGTAGGTAGTGTTAGCATGTTGGCTGTATGTACTGGCTCTGAGTAGGTACTGTTAGCATGTTGGCTTTATGTACTAGCTCTGAGTAGGTAGTGTTAGCATGTTGGCTGTATGTACTGGCTCTGAGTAGGTAGTGTTTGCATGTTGGCTGTATGTACTGGCTCTGAGTAGGTAGTTTTAGCAGGTTGGCTGTATGTACTGGCTCTGAGTAGATAGTATTAGCATGTTGGCTGTATGTACTGTCTCTGAGTAGGTAGTGTTACCATGATAGCTGTATGTATTGGCTCTGAGTAGGTAGTGTTAGCATGTTTGCTGTACGCACTGGCTCTGAGTAGGTAGTGTTAGCATGTGTGCTGTATGTACTGAGTCTGAGTAGGTAGTGTCTGCATGTTGGCTGTATGTACTGGATCTGAGTAGGTAGTGTTAGCATGTTGGCTGTATGTACTGGCTCTGAGTAGGTAGTTTTAGCATGTTGGCTGTATGTACTAGCTCTGAGTAGCTAGTGTTAGCATGTTTGCTGTATGCACTGGCTCTGAGTAGGTAGTGTTAGCATGTTTGCTGTATGTACTGAGTCTGAGTAGGTAGTGTCTGCATGTTGGCTGTATGTACTGGCTCGGAGTAGGTAGTGTTACCATGATATCTGTATGTACTGGCTCTGAGTAGGTAGTGTTAGCATGTTGGCTGCATGTACTGGCTCTGAGTAGGTAGTATTAGCATACTAGCTGTATATACTGGCTCTGAGTAGGTAGTGTTAGCATGTTGGCTGTATGTACTGGCTCTGAGTAGGTACTGTTAGCATGCTGGCTGTATGCACTTGCCCTGAGTAGGTAGTGTTAGCATGTTGGCTGTATGTACTGGCTCTGAGTAGGTAGTGTTAGGATGCTGTCTGTATGTACTGGCTCGGAGTAGGTAGTGTTACCATGATAGCTGTATGTACCGGCTCTGAGTAGGTAGTGTCTGCATGTTGGCTGTATGTACTGGCTCTGAGTAGGTAGTGTTAGCATGTTGGCTGTATGTACTGGCTCTGAGTAGGTAGTGTTAGCATGTTGGCTGTATGTACTGGCTCTGAGTAGGTAGTGTTAGCATGTTGGCTGTATGTACTGGCTCTGAGAAGGTAGTGTTAGCATGTTGGCTGTATGTACTGGCTCTGAGTAGGTACTGTTAGCATGTTGGCTGTATGTACTGGCTCTGAGTAGGTAGTGTTAGGATGTTGGCTGTATGTACTGGCTCGGAGTAGGTAGTGTTACCATGATAGCTGTATGTACTGGCTCTGAGTAGTTAGTGTCTGCATGTTGGCTGTATGTACTGGCTCTGAGTAGGTAGTGTTAGCATGTTGGCTGTATGTACTGGCTCGGAGTAGGTAGTGCCATATAAGCAATTCTGGGTGTTATTCCTTAGTGCCCTAATGTTGCTAATAAATAATTCATAATTATCTGGAGCTTCTGATACTAGTCCAGGTTCATGAGATGCTTTCATTTGGCTGCTGGTGTTTTTAGTTTTTTTCATAGCTTTTTAATGTTAACTTTAATTTGATGGTTTTTGCTTTGCTATACAATTTAAGACTTTTTTTATTTCTTTTATTTTATTTCTTATTGCTATATGTGGACCGCCAAGCTGATTTTCTTTTAAACTTCCTATATTGTTTGGATCTGGTAGGGACTGCCATGTCAATGCATTTATCCAGATGTGCATATAGTTTATTGTGTAACTACTGGCTGTCAGTATCTTGTTCAATACAGTCTAACGTGAATTTAGAGACATCATCATAGAATTGTAGGTTTGTACATTTGAAGTTTATCCAGGGTATTTAGGAACCTACTATGGTTTTCTGAGATCACAGAACGTATTATGATCTGATAGCTGGACCTCTTTAGTGTGATTTGGATCTCAATCAGATCAGTTCTTTGGTTGCTAGTGGTCTGCCTAGTAACAAATATAAATACTCCACTGGAGTTATCATCAGGCCAAGAGGTGTGATAGGTGCAAACCCTGGTATGGAGGGACTGCTTTCTCTACTTTTAAACCAAGTTTATGTAATAACATACACACATCCATGTACTCCAAATGGAGTAGGGCCTCATGATCAGGCGATTTGTTATTTTAGACTCCTGGCATTAAGCAGAACTAATTTGAAGTGTTCTGTTGCCTAATACATTTCATTTGTTAGGCTGAGAGCTCCATTAGCTGGACACTGCCTACAAAAGCCACTATGGAGGTAGCAAAGGCTTTAGCCAGTTTGTGGAAACCCTGGAATGAGAGCTGCAAACCATTCCTTTCAAAGCAAGATTGACTGTCAAGCATGTCATCCCATGCTGACACATACTGGATCCGCCTAGAATGACAGAATGACACTAACTTTGCAGCCATTTGTTCATAGGTTCATAGGTTCATACTAGGCTATCTGCCCGAGGGCATTTACAAGCCTAGCCCATAGTTTTGTGGCTTACGCCACCCCTTTAGTATGGGGAACTATACCCATTATTTTGCTGTGCCTCTGTCGAGCAGTGACACTGAGGTAATCCCTGGGGTATATCTGCGATCTCCCATCCATTAGTCAAGATTTCTCTTGAACAAGGCCAGCGAGGTGCTCTGCCTCACATATACCGGGATTTTATTCCACAACATAGGGAGTCTTTGGGTGATGAATCTATCCCTCCAGCACATCCTATTAATAGCCGTGTCGAGGTTTAAGTCTCCCGCCCTTGTGGCTCTGACGGATCTAGATTTTTTGAGGTGAAGCATATTCATCAAATCTGGGTTTGACATGGCCTTGTATGTTAGGCAAAGGTCACCTCTGAGCAAGCGGTGTTTACTGAATAGAGCTGGAGTTCTTTCAGTCGGGCAGCATAGGACAGATGTTTGAGACCCTTTATCCTTTTGGTGAGGAACTTTGTGGCCTCTCCAGCTGCTGCAAGTGTCGGGTCAGATACATTCCGAATGGGGCATTGTACTCAATCATTGGTCTGATGAGTGATGAGTATAGGGAGACTATGACCTCCCTTGATCTAGATGAGAATCCCTTCATGATAAGGTGGGCAATGTAGAAGGTCTTCCTAACTACTTTAGCTACATGGGTGTCGAATGACAGACTACTATCAACCTGGGTCCCCAGGTCCCTGATAACTTCTTCTGTGCTCAGTGGATTGCCACCTATTTGGTAGCTAGGGGTAACCTTGTTTTTCCCGAAGGGTATGACTATGCATTTTTGGCATTTAACTTTAGGCCATGGCTCTGGCACCAGTTAT
This sequence comes from Protopterus annectens, assembly GCF_019279795.1. Taxonomy (NCBI): domain Eukaryota; kingdom Metazoa; phylum Chordata; order Ceratodontiformes; family Protopteridae; genus Protopterus; species Protopterus annectens. Next base: position 1,079,358,415 of record NC_056739.1, on the reverse strand, counting down.
CCATTTCTGTGAGACCCTTCTGAAGGATATCTGTGTCAGATGTGTTTTCTACTATGGCCCAGTTTGCAGTCATCTGCAAACTTTGTCAGCCATAACCTTCCTGTGTTTGCTTGTACTCGGAAAAGTAGATGCCAAACAAGAGTGGGCCCAGGACTGAGCCCTGTGGTACACCACTTGTGACAGGCTTTGAGTCTGACATGGCGCCAGCAACTCTGACCCTGTGGGTTCTGTCACTCAGCCAGTTTGCAACCCATCTTGTGATGTATGGGTTAACATTTAAGCTGATGAGTTTTTCAATGATACCCGAGTGGGGTATTGTATCAAGGCCTTCGCCAGATCGAGGTAGGCTGTATGGACTGCCTTTCCTCATCAATGGCTTTGGTGACTGTTTCGAAAAAGTCAACCAAGTTTAGAAGGCATGATCTGCCTTTGACAAAGCCAAACTGGGATGGATCCAAAGTCTGCAAATTCCCTATGTCTTTATTTATGAGGTCCATTATGATCCTCTCCATGGCTTTGCAGATAAGGCTTGTCAAGCTAATGGGCTGGTAATTTCCAGGGTCGGTGGAGGCACCGCCTTTGTGAAGTGGGACCACAGTTGCAGTGCGCCACTCCCTGGGTACGTATCCAGAGGTAAGACTATGATTAAACAGCTGTTCTAGCTGTGGGTTTAATTCCTCGTTGAGTTCGTGGAGCACACAGCCGGGGACACCATCAGGTCCCATGGATGCTGTGTTTTTTGCTTTGGAGAGAGCAGTTCTCACTTGGGCGTTGGAGATGTTTGGGGGGCTGCAATTGCTTGGTATAGATATCTCTCCTTTGGGGAGGCGAGAAGTTTGCACTGAACCTGTCAGCCAGTATGTTGGCAATGTCTGTAGGATCAGTAATCTTCACATCATTTTGAACTAGTTCTGAGCATATCTGGGAGTTTCCTCCCAGGTTTCTAACATAGCTAAAGAAGGCCTTATGATTGTCTTTTGAGTCTTTAGCTATTTTTCTCTCAAAATTTGCTTTGGATGATTTTATGAGAGCTCTTAGTTTTTTACTTATAGTGATCAAGGGTGTCTTACCTTTTAAGGATTTTGCTCTATCTTGCAGTAGCTTCCTCCTTTTGTTGTAGAGTTTGCTTATGGCTGGGGTCCACCAGACTGGACGCTTGCCTTTGGTACAAAGAGTCTTTGTTTTGCTTGGGATTGCCTTATCCATGCAGTCCTGCAGGTGCTGGTAGAAGGCATTTGTAAGTGATTCAGCGGCTTGAGTACTGTTTTCCACCAGCTCGGGGGCCTTAAAGGAGACCACACTAGTCTTTAGAAGTGTGAAGTCGGCTTTCGAGAAGTTCTTTACTGTGGTCTTTTTTATTTCAGGTGGGGGTGGGATGAGGACCTCCAGCGAGATTAGTTTGTGATCTGATCTCACCAGTGAGGGGTATACTTCGGTGTTGAACATTGTGCTCCCATGTTCGTGATGATGAGATCAAGTATGTTTTCTCCTCTTGTGGGGATGGTGACTAGTTGTTCCATGGCATTTGAGTTTATGAATTCCAGGAACTTTTGGGCTAGGGTGTTTGGGCTTGAGTAGTGTTCCCAGTCTATATTAGGGTAATTGAAGTCACCTAGTATGATGGTGTTTGGTGATACATTTATCCCCTCTAGTGTTTTCAGGAAGGCCATGTGAGGTTTCTGAGTTTGTGAGGGTGGCCTGTAACATGCTACAATTTGCAGAGCAGTCTTGCCTATGGTTAATTGCACCTGGATGGTCTCCGATGCATCGTGCGTTGCCACCAGTCTTGAGGTGTGGGTGTCCTTGATGAATATGGATACCCCCCCTCCTTTCTTGGTATTGTCCGGATTTTGGGGCCGGAACGCATGATAAGAGGTAAAACCTGATAGTGCTGGGGTGCTCTCAGGAGCCTTGAACCAGGTTTCTGTCACTGCACAGACATCGATGTTCTCCATACTAAGAAGGGCCTCGAGTGCATGCATTTTGAGATTTAGACTTCTGGCATTGAGCAGCATTACCCTTAGTTTTTTCCTTTTTTGTGTTCTAGGGTGGTAGGTTTAGAATTTGAGCCTTGCCTAAAAAAGGCACTATGGGGGTGGCAAGAGCCTTTGCCAATATCCAGAATCCCAGGAGTGACAGGTGCAAGCTGTCCCTTGCGAAGCAGCGTGGCTTGTCCAGCATGTCATCCCAGGCAGACAGACATTGGATCCCCTTTGAATGACACCAGAGTTTAAGCCAATTGTTAAAGCTGATCATCTTATCTCTGTATTGTGGCATCATTCTTGGTGAAGGTAGGATACTGCTCAAGGTCAGGGTCATACCTGCCTGGGCTACATAATCAGAGAGCTCCTCAATGTCTCTTTTCATGTAGTCCAAGGAGGTATGTCTCAGGTTGTTTACACCAGCGTGGACAATGACTGAGTCATATTTGTACCTGCTGTTGAGAGACCTGAGTGCTTGCGTTATGTGGCGGATTCTAGCGCCCGACAGGCAGCTTACTGTGACCTTCTCCTTACTCAGTCTGGTGAGCGGGACATCAGTGTGTCTGACTATGGAGTCACCAATGACTAGTGTGTCTGGCATTGTGTTTGGCCTTAAGGGCTCTGACTGTTTGACACTCTGACTGTGAGGTCTATGTGTTGCAGGTGTTGTGTTCTGAGGTGGTGGTTGTTTGGGTGTCTGCTTTGGTGGCCTCTGCTGTTTTGGTAGATTTTTGATCAGAGCCGCCGAGTATGTCTTTGTGTGTTTATGTGTATGATTTGAGGTTGTGATGGTACTATGTGAGACTGGGTCTATAGTGTGTGTGGTAACCTTCTCCTCCTGACTGGTCTTGCCAGTCCTATGTTGAGAGAGCTCAGCCTCCAGTTTGGCCGTATAGTTGCATCTCTCGCATGTATTTGTGTTTTGTGGGAGGAGGAGAGGGTTGTCTATGTACATGAGGCAATTGTAACATTGCCTCAATATTCCCAGGTTCACCAGCTGAGCAGGAGAGGACACTAGCAACTGATCCCTCGACATGCTAGAAGGACTAGACAAAAAACTTTAAAAGAGATTCCGGGGACGTGGGTGACCGAGAAATGGGGGTTTGCCTTTTTGGGGTGCTATCTATAAGAGTGCCGTATCAAGGTAATAAGTACTGTAGGAGCAAGTGCTAGGTTTAACAGATAGAGAAAAGTCTACTTGGAGTCAAGTAGAGATGATCTTTTAGGTATTAGAGAAAGTGCTAGTAACAGGGATGCTTAAAGGTAAGATTGAAAAGAATGCACTCTGCAGTGTGCACTAGAGAAGTTAGATATGAAAGTAGGTAACTTGAGTTTTACCTGTTTAAAAGTTAAGGTTTAGTGGAGAGTTACTATTTTTAAAACAGCAAGATGGACTGAAAGGGGTGGTTACTTTTGTATTTTGGTACTATGAAATACTGTAGGATGGCCAATAAATTTAAATAATTGAAGGGTGGGATTTCAAAAGTGATGGTTTTGTGATTACTCACATAAGCCAGTGAAAGTAGAGAGAAATGAGATATATGGTCAGATTAACATAAGAGGCGGGCAACTAGAAAGACAGTGGTATTTAACAAGACAACTTAAATGGGTGGGAGGGCGGAAAAAATTCTGCCTGACTCAGAACAGAGAGAGCTGTGGTCTCTTTTGAAGTTTTAATATGCTGTTAAAACAGAATGCAAGCAAAACACAAGGTAAAGAAAACAAACTACAGTATTCAAAATATAGAAAGGCAATACAGAAATACAAAAAATAACAGCAAACTAACCTTTCCTTCACAGCAAAGTGTAGCAGAGTCTGGATGAGCCTATCTGGTAAAAGCCAGTTGAAGCCAGTCATCTTTTCCCTATATTTTGATATTCAGGAAGGAAGGATTCTGTTTGAAATCAGGTTCTTACCTGCATTTGTGACACACATGGACAGCTCACTTCTCTCTCTCTCTCTCTCTCTCCCCTTTCCTCAGGGTTTTATGCACCAAGCCATTCATATCCCCACGGATCACTACTATGTCATAACCATATTTGTTGGACCTAAGCTTGTTGAGTGCCTTTGATATGCTGGAGATCTTGCTCCTGAAAGACTGTCTCCCTCTCTTTATTCAGCCTTCTAAGAGTTGAGTCAGTGTGTCTGATAATGGAGTCATCTATCACTAGTACACTTTTGTTAGAAGGGTGTCTAGGTGCACCAGTTTTGGAGTGGCCTATCCCTAGTACACTTTTGTTAGAAGGGTGTCTAGTTGCACTAGTTTTGGAGTGGCCTATCACTAGTACACTTTTGTTAGAAAGATGTCTATGTGCACTAGTTTTGGATTGGTTAACTACCTGGTGACACTTTACAGTGCTAGTAGGTGTTGTAGTGTTTGGTTTGAGGTGACCATTAGATTCTCTGGGTCTTAGAGGCTTAGGCAGTGACTTTTTAATGACATAAGTATATGATAGTTTAGTGTCTGTTTGTGTGGAATGCAGTGGTGGTATGTGTTTCTCACAGGCTGTGTTTATTTGTGAGAGGGAGGCCTCTAGTTCTGTTAAATACTTGCATCTCTCACATATAGATAGTGATGAACTAAATAATAATTCATTGTCTGTGAGCATCAAAGAATCGTTACGTTGCCATATTATACCAAATGTTAGGAGGAGCTGGCAGCTGAAGGTGAACATGCTGGTTGACCTTTCATTTTAGTTCAGGAATACAGTAAAGGACTGTAATATTACTTGATTTTAAGGAAAATACTTAAGTAGTTAGTAGTTCAATGGAAATAATATAATTGTGATATTACAAGAATGTGGCTTAGGATTTATTAATATACAACTCTTATTAGTAGGGTAAAAGGGATAAGTAATGCTATGGGAATGTGGTTTAAAAATTTATTTAAAATAACCCGTATAGGTAGTGTGAGAGAGGAAAAATATTAAAGATGAATGGAATAGTTCCTGGTTATCTAAGATAGTACTGGGCACAGATCTCATTAGCAGACAGTGCACAAATGCAGTTAAAGCATCTCAAGAGATGTGAGAATAACTAGGTTTGTTTGTAGAGAATTCCACACTTGAAGAATCTGTGTAAATGTAATACAGAGTTGAGTAGTGTTCAACACTGTTTACTCCATGAGAGAGAAAAAAAAAGACCCAGCAGAAGATTAGCTGGATTTCAGACAAAAATACCTACTTCCACAGTACAGTAGCAGTTTAATTCCCTGCCCCAGAACTAGCCCTAGTGATTTTTAGAAGCTACCGCTTGACCAAAAACTAGATGGAAAACTTATAAAACAGCAGCAACATTAAGGAAAAACAAAGGGAAACACTAAATCAGATACCAGAAACATTTAGCAATGCAGCAATAGCCATGTGACTGTATAAACACAACAGAACCAAACAGTAAAAAAGTTCAGTAAACCTGAATAAAATAGCTCTTAAACTATATAAATCACTAGTGGTCTGTAAGTGCAATAGAAAACAAAACCTTCCTACTCTTTAGAAGAGGAGTCAGCTCAAAACCCAGTTTTAGTAATTTACGAATGAGCTCTGTGATTCGCCTTCTAAAGTCTGTAAATAAAGCCCATATGCAGATGAGAAAGGCTCATGTATAATAATAGCTGCACAATTCTAAGGTGATCAGTCTGTGTTTTGGAGCAATAAATAGTAACAGGACAGAAACAGCGGGTGTTGCAAAGAGCACTTTTGGCTAACATCAAAGATTGAAATGATATTTTCACTTTTATCATTCTTTGACTTAGGAATGGGGTCCATTCTCGTCATTGTACTAGAAACCCAGAAGGCTTGGAGAAATTAAACCAATAGAAGCCACTACCCCATAGCCTCATATTCACTGACAGCGGCAGAATGGAAGTATCAGCAATGCAGACACATACAACCAGTGTAACATGCTATGCTGGAGATTCAGAAATACTGAGTCCAATATCATGGCCAAGCATGCATGATGAACCCCGATGCTTATTACAGATGCATGTGGCCAGGCCAGTGCATGTGCTGAGCACCTCCTCATTGTGGCTGTAGTACAGACCCTTGGCCAAATTATGTTACACTATCTCATTACCAGATTTAAGTATGAGTAGCTGTGCTAAGCAATGAATCTGCAGGAGCACCTATGGTAGCCATCTTCAGTCAGTGTGCACTGTCGAGACAGCTACATTGCCAATGTATTAATATAACATAAAGCAATCTGAATGCAGAGAAATGTTCTATGAAAAGGAAGATATCAGGGATGGCTAAGGGTGGGGTGCATAGGTTTTACGAGAGCAACAAAAGCCACAGAGATGGACAGAAACTTGCAATGGGAGCTGTTCACCAAAGCAGGACTGCAACATACAATGGAGAGGGGTGTATGACAATACCTGAATATGTCATTATGTGAAAATTAGACAGGATAGGAGGGATACCATAAAGTAACATGATGTACTAAGCTACACCTGTCTTGATAATACCAGAGTTTGATCTATACTAAATGTAAATGTGATTAAAAAAAAGGAAAATATTAAACCATGAGGGGAGCTGACTCCATCTCTGTCTACCTGTTGCATTATAACTTCAGTAACTTAACAAGGTAAGACAAAGAAGCACTCATACTGAAGTTGTCAGAAAACACATATCATGGGGATATAACATTTTTGCAGACTGATGGGAAGAAAAGAAAGACCTCAAGAAATGGAAACTCATGCCTTTATAGTGGTATTTTCTATACCAGTGCATCAACAAGTTGAGCCTCAGAAACACTAAAACTGAAGGTGTCAGAAAACAAATATTTCACAGGAATGTAACACATTTGCAGTCTGAAAACCAGGCATTGTAAAGCAACCTACAACCCTCCACCCAGTGTATCAATGCTGTACAAATGACTTCACAAGTAAACCAAGCTATGGAAAGAGTTAGGCTAAAGGCATTAGTTTTACACTATTTCACATTTGCATGGTGTTGTGCATCAGTGCTGAATTCATTTGCACAACTGATGGTGATATCTGTAGTGGATGACACAGACTGGACTTCATTTTTGATGTACTTTTTTCTATACTAGGAGAAGTGCCATTTCTGGTTATATATGGGCATCAATGCTGCTCTATGAGACCTGTCATGCAATGTTCTATCACAAAAAGATGATTGTTTTATAAGTCATTTTATGGGCATGTGTGTGGTGTGTTTATTTTTTATTTTTTGATGCAATTAAAGACTGCAAATGGGAGTATAGAACAGAGATGAAAAATGGAAGCAAGCAGAAGTTAAAACACGTGAGCAAACAAGGAAAGGCCAGGATGGAGATGAGATAGGAGCATACTTCTTACCTCAATAATCTAAAAGTAAACTGTGTTAGAAAAGGCAAAAATCTTTGACAGATTTTACATATTGTTGATACTAATGTTGGAACTGGCAGAATAACAGGATTGGCATTATCATGCATTCTCTGCAGGATATGAAGCCTGAAACCCGGATAGGTATAATTATTTAATGACTTCAGCCATTTATTTATTTATTTTTAAAGCAGGGGTTGCTGGGGAAAGAATTCAGGGAAGTGATAGAGGGGGATTAGGTATCAAGGAAAAACAGACATGAATAACAGGGGCATGGAGTACCACAATGAGGAGGAGGGTACACAATGGTGAGGGAAACATCAGACAAAACAGTGGGAAAACAATGTTAAGGTGAGGATTATACACCATAAAGGGGTGAGCATGGACACAAAAGGGAAGGAAACACCAGCTTGGGGTTCTCAAATGCAATCTCTGCCAGCTTAGACCAAGTGAGAGATTGCTCATTATCCTGGGTACTGTTACCACTGGGTCCTGGCGGAAAGGTGGAGTGAGGTCTGTACACTGAAGCAACACAACAAGTTACCACAGCATGGTCTCCATGCAGCTGATGTAAACATACAGTCTCCTGTCTATCTCCCCCACCAGCCCTGCCAGCTCCTGACAAGTAACAAAGGTGTCACCTCTACTTGCACTGCCATCAGCAGGTGCCACTGTGCCAGTCTCCGATGCATTGTATAATGCAGGTGGTGTAGATATAATGCCTTTTAAAATACTGACAGGGAAGCACACTTTATCATCCCGTTTCTTGGACAGGCAGCATTTTTGATTTATGGAAATAGCCATGTGCTGGATATACTACTATTTCCATAGAATATTTACTCTCAAGTACTAAAACCTTAGCAAGTCCCATAACACACTGATGAAAGTTAATTTTACTTCTTAAAGATACACTACATTGCTCAACTAACGAAGCTGTATATATTTTTTCTGCATGGTTTCTCTTGCACGCCCTTTACCATGGACTAAATAATGTTCTCATTCAAGGTGCAGTAACAACACAAGACCACATTCCATGCTGAGGACGGTCTGTATCTAAAGTCACTGACCTGATGAGAGAATTAACTATGAACACGTTTTACTCTATAAGGAATCTCCTTATCTCCTATGATATTAGTGTTTTCCTCTTATTTAGGGACTGTTAACATTCTCAGTGTGAAACTAATACTGTGTGCTTGTAACGTACACTGCTCTGAGGTGAGCAGAGGACTACTCTTTTAGAGGCAAAATGCCCCCCCCCCCCACACACACAAAAAAAATGTCTCTTAGTAAAAGAAAGGCATCTAAGATTTATTTTGGCTTGGATCCATTACATTTTTATAAGCTCTAAGAGCACTTACTGTAGACAGCATCTCTCTCTGTGTGTGTGTGTGTGTGTGTGTGTGTGTGTGTGTGTGTGTGTGTGTGTGTGTGTGTGTGTGTGTGTGTGTGTGTGTGTGTATATACAAGCGAACGTGCCCATACCTATGAATGGAGAATGAGTCAGCATTATTTCACAAACTTTATAACACTGCAGCATTTCCCAACCCTGTGCTGGAGAGGAAACAGCCACTGTCTTAACAGGCATACCTCTCAACTCTCCAGATTTTTGTTGAATGTCTAGATTTTTCCTTCACATTTTTGAACTGTTCCTTATAAAATTTCTGTTTTTTTGGCAAATTATCAAAGGTTGAAGTCACTACATAATGACACTTTAGTTAAGACTTCCTATCCTTTTATAAAACACATTAACATAAGTCTGTTATTCTAGAAACTTTTTAAGTTTATAAGAGCAATATTTAAAATGTGTCCCTATTTTTGGACCTTTGCCCAACATTATTTTAAGCTTTGTCCAGATTTCTTGTACTAAGAGGTTGAGAGGTATGCTAACAGGATAGCTGTCTTTAGCAGAAAACAGAAATGTATAATGCAAGGTTAAAGACAACCTAGCTTTGCCGATAAAGGGAACTCAAATGCATGCACATTTCTACTCTTCTCCCCATACACATTTAGTATACAAATATATAAACGGCAAATCATTATATATTATTTTGAAAACAGTAATGGGTGCCAAATATGAAGAAAGATCTATAGAAGCTTAAGAAAAGACAGCATAGATTGCTCAGGCAGTGACAAACAGAACTACCTTTTGACAGACAATTAAGCATGACTTTTTTATCTTTGATGCATAAAGTTTTTATTTATTTTTTAATATAGCCTGGAATCACAAGTGAAATATGTTGAAGTCAGTTATGCAGTCTGAATTTGTGCCTGTTACCCATAATTACTTAACAATTGCATAAGACTAATAGTTTTTCATTCATTCAATAGTCCAGGAACATGGGAGAGTAACAGCCTATCATGACAGTCAGTTTGTGCAGCCCTAAATGGGGTGCCATTCCATTTCAGGTTACTTACAAACACACACACACACACACACACACACACACACACACACACACACACACACACACACACACACACACACACGAGTTTTAGACTTATGGACATTTTGAAGGAATACCATTCACTTAAAGCATTTCTTTGGAATGTAGGAGGAAACTAGAGCACATGACTATGTATCACATGACAATGCTTTTAGTTATGTAACCTTTTGGTAAGTTATTTAAGCATCAGATGATCACATTTTATTTACCATTTCTGAAGAGAAGTCCTACTCTTTTTCTGGGATGTAAGCACTATATAAATTGTTGTGGCTCTTGGAAGGACTGTTGGTGTTTTTTTGGGGGGGTTACTAGTGTTTTGCTTACCACCATCATATGGGTTTCCACTGTGGTATCTTTGCTTTTTTATTTTATTTTATAAATTCTACTGTTATTGTTACATCTTATGGTTTTATAGCAATGCACTACTATCTTCCACACTGCCACTTTAGTATTCTTGCGTGTTCATTGTATGTACCATGACATATTCATTTTTGTTTGCATTTGGTCTTATTTGTTGCTGAAAGATGTCCATAAATGAACGTCCTTGTCAAGTAACAAGATTATAAATAACATTTACTTATACATACTGAAGAGGACTGGTCCAGAAGGGAATGCTTTAATATTTAAATCGTAATTCTCTTTTCTTGACCATAACTCATGTGAGTTATGACAGCTAATTGATAGATATTATAAAGACATTTTCTACATTTTTCTCAAATTATTTATTTTCTCTGAGAAATAACTTGTTTTGTCTTCTTAACCATCATGTTCAGTTATACTGATGAGTGTCGCAGTGGTGCAGCATTTAGCATTATCGGCTCACTGCGTGAGGTTCTCGGGTTCAATTCTCTGCTGGGGTGTACTCTGTACAGAGTCAGCATGTCATCCCTGCATTCAAGTGGGTTTCCTCCGGGTGCTCCAGTTTCCTCCCACATTCCAAAGACATGCAGCTGTAGTTTTCGCCCCGCGCCTTCGCCGAAAATGGGCTCTGTCCCGGTCGGACTTTCCCAGTTAAAAAAATTAAAATAAATAAATAAAATTCTCTTCTTTTCTATTTTGTTCTGCTCTTTAAAATTATATTATATTTAACTTTTTGATTATATTTTATAGGAGCTATTACTTTAATAATTTCTCATATGGTTACCTTCATTATGTCCATAAATAAGGTGCTTTATAGAAGTTTGATAATTGGCATGATTTTGCATTATTTACATTTAATTTAAAATTCAATAAACCATTATTACAGAAGATTTTAATAGAGTTCCCCACATTCTTACTCCCACTCAGATCTGTCATTTCAAAAGAAAGAAAAGTTGACATAAGTTAATCACTTTGAGGGACATATTTTCAGCCTTAAGCATATATTCTGCTCTGAACCTTTCCTGAACTTTAAATATTAATCATTATACATTGTGGTCCATTAATCTATTCGGAACTTTCCTGAACTTTAAATATTAATCATTATACATTGTGGTCCATTAATCTATTCGGAACTTTCCTGAACTTTAAATATTAATCATTATACATTGTAGTCCATTAATCTATTCGGAACTTTCCTGAACTTTAAATATTAATCATTATACATTGTGGTCCGTTAATCTATTCAGAACTTTCCTGAACTTTAAATATTAATCATTATACATTGTGGTCCCTTAATCTATTCGGAACTTTCCTGAACTTTAAATATTAATCATTATACATTGTGGCTCGTTAATCTATTCGGAACTTTCCTGAACTTTAAATATTAATCATTATACATTGTGGCCCGTTAATCTATTCGGAACTTTCCTGAACTTTAAATATTAATCATTATACATTGTGGTCCGTTAATCTATTCGGAACTTTCCTGAACTTTAAATATTAATCATTATACATTGTGGTCCGTTAATCTATTCGGAACTTTCCTCATTACAATCTTGATTGAAGTTGAAACACAGTTCCACTTCTTTCACTCTTTCTTGTTTTTAATATTTTTATAGAAGAACAAGAAGTGAATGAGGCATAAAATGCTAAGAGTGAGATGTATTAAAATTGTCAGGCACGAGTTTGAGGATACTACTGTTTTTATTAATATATTTATTTTTTGTGTGCGTTGCCTTGGACTTGGTTATAATTAGGCAATATGCAGGGAAAAGCATGCAACTTGGGGATAAAGGAGGCGGTATTGCCACAGTGAAAATATTCTTAGATGTCAAGATTTCAAGTACAGAACTTTATGGTGTTGTTTAGGCTTCTTAAGATAATCCCCAGATTTTCCCTACAAATACCATTTTAAGTGTATCTTACAAGGCCTGTTACCCTGTAAGTTTTCCTTGTTTCCATAGTCTGTTACTTACCTGCCTGCTTTATACTTGCCATCTTACGTGTGTTAAGCTGCTGGTATGGCTTTTATTAGTACTTCAGCATAAAGCATGCAACACACTTTTATCCTCATTTTCTCATTTCAAAAAGAAGTCAGCCTACATCAGTAACTGTTTAGCATAAATGGTGTGTATTATCCATTGAAGAATATTGTTTTTAAATGCTCCTTTTCAGTTTTGTGCATTATCTTTGTTTCATTATCTCTGTTAATAGCAATATCTTCGAGTCAATGCATGGAAGCAGATAGTAGCAACTGGGTCTACAGTTCCTTGGTCAGATTTATAGATGCACAAATGGCTGATGCTAAGTATAATTTATTTAATTAGGTAATTGGGCTATCCATCTTGGCATGCTCATTTATTGTGGAGGCCAGTCATAAAAGTTTCAGAAGAGGAATTTAAACACATCTGGTTCCCAAGTGGAAAGACAGAAACCCCATACTACAACCTAGACAATGTAGGATCAACTAGTGAGCTGGACAATACACAATCTGGCCATGTGAATAGCCAGAAACAGTGGTCCCATCTAGGGGACAGTGGATGCTACAGAATTCTTTAAGTGATGTGGCAGGTAAACATACAAGAGATGACATGAGTGACCACTAGATGTGGGTTCATGAGCTGTAGCTACAAACTAACTTATAACTGGAATCATGCTTGAGTCACTGGGAAACCCTCACATGTTAGGCAGCTGCCTGGGGCTGTGGGGAAAGCAAAACCACCAATGACTCTGTGGAAAATGGCATCACATGACTAGTTTTTTCCCATGATGGGTAATAAGTGTTGATGGCAGGTAGAAGAGAAACATGACAAAAAAAAAATCTCTCTCTCTCTCTCTCTCTCTCTCTCTATATATATATATTCATACTGTAAAAAGAAAATAATATACTTGCAAAAAGCTATGTGCACATACAAAAGTGATGACACAGTTATCAGGAAATAAAATTAAAAAATGGATTATAATATATTAATGGACTAAATGATGTACAGAAAATACACAGTGAAAGCTATAATGAAGCATATAATTCTTTAGTTCTGAGGAAAAAAATATATACATACATGCTGTGCATTCTAGACTCATGTTCTGGTATTTCTGTAAAAAAGATGCTGATTGTTGGAACACAAACTGAGGTATAAGGCCTAAATGTACATAAAACAATGAAACAGACATGTTCCATTGAAGTTTTACTCACAAGCGCCAAGACTCTGCCAAGTCACATGACTCACAGATGCAAGTTAATTTATTTCTTAAAGGAATGCTACTTTTCCCATCTATTAGAATATATATCCTTTTATAGCTATAATAAATATGCACTTTATATTCTGAACCAAAGGTATAGTTAGGCAAACTCTGTACTCTAGTGAGTACAATTTTTTTAGATATCACTTAGAGACAACATGGCTTTTTGTAGGCCATATTATGTAAACATCTGTCTGTATTAATGCCACCAATAAGAGTTACATCCATTGAAAAAACATATATTTAATTGTTTTAGAGAGAAAGTGATGCAAACATTTATTAAGTGCTGGGGGAGTTACATTTCAAATTTCTAACTGCCAGATGGGTTGGGGGCAGCAATAACAGCAAGTGAGTACAAAATTAAATTACATGGCTATACCCCTGTTCAGAACTTGTTTAATACTATTGTTACTTTAAACTAGTATGTCATAAGACAAGTTCACATAATGACACAAAGAAAAAAATAGTTAATTGCAAATGTCGATACATGCAAATACTGTCTTTTTTTCCTAATTTTCCCATAGTTACACAATTGTCCTGTGATGATTTTGCACCACTTTTAGTAGCAACATTGACAGTAAATGAAATGAGTTCCATAAATGAGATCACGTGTCCATCAGGTGGTTGGGAAGGGGAAACGTAGCAGAGCAACCTAGCAGATATTGTTGGCTTAGTTCACCAAAGAATTTTCAGTATGGAGTAATGGGTGATGCTACTTGACATCATCCTCATCACTGTAATGAGTGTCAGTTAGCACCTGCACTCCTTGATATGTCAAATTCATTAGAAATCTGCAGTGTGATTACATCATTACCCCCATCACTGTGGATGCAAGAACTCCACCCTCCTTCCCTTCCAGAATGGCTGAGGTGACATTGCTCCTCCTTTCCTCCCTTGCAGTACCCAAGTCACTAACCAAACTTGAGATATTTGGGTTGAATTCATTACTTCCTCCTTCTTGCCATGGAGCCAAACATAGTAGAATTATTAATTTTAAACGACCAAAAAAAAAAAAGAAAAAAAATCAGTCCTCCAGGGTTGTTAACACTATACGCTCTACACCAGAATATAATATTTTAAAACAAATAAATATTTATTGTAGCATACAAAAACAGTTGAGCATTTTCATTTTCATCCCTCCAAACATACACTGGGACTTCTTCAGAACGAAAATGAATGTAAAGCAGCCTGTTTTTAAAGTCCCACCAATTACACATTTACCTTCAATTATTCAACTGTTCAATTAAAAACTTAAAACAAAGAACTTAAAACATATAATACAAGCATATACGAAGTTCCATTATGTTATGTAATGTATGGATAGAATATCCCTTATTTTTTGGGGGGGAACTACTGAAAACTGGTTTTGTTAATTAATCATAAAAAGATCTTTAATGTTCTAAGGCTTGGCACCTGAGAAGATAACCAATTTACTAGCGGATAAATTTAGCTCTAATCTTATCCCACCCCCCTCTACATTTCTGGATCACATACCTACAACTACACCCCCAAATATTCCAAGAACAAATATGCAAAGACAAAGAAGACTGATTTTATGGGGCCAGATGACATATTATGCTGCCTACTGGCCAGCTTAAAACAGTACCGGACAAACTCCCTATACAGGCTGTTCAACATCAGCCTCCAAAAGTGCTTTGCACCAGAGGACAACAACAGTCATCCCCCTGCACAAAGGTGGGATGTCCACACACCCATGTAATTATAGGTTCATTAGTCTGACCAGCATCATTTGTACAGCTATGGAGAGGATCATTATGGATTTAATAAATAAGAACATAGATAACTTGCAATATCTTGACCCAAGCCAGTCTGGTTTTGTCAAGGGCAGATTTTGCCTGCTTAACCTGGTTGTCTTCTTCAAAAAGATAAATGAAGCACTGAATGAAGGGAAATTGGTGCACACTGGATATCTAGACCCCAGAAAGTCATTCAGTATGTTCTCCCAACTAAATGTTAATTCATGTGGAACTCACTGGGCAGCAAATTGGCTCTGAAATAGAACCTAGGAAATTAGTGAGGAGGCTCTACCTCCTCCAAATAACCTGTCACTAGTGGCTTATGCCTGGGTTCAGTACTTGGACTACTCCTCTTTGGCATTTACTTCTCAGAGGCCAAAGCTAATATTAAGGGTTTATCACTGACTAAGTCTGCAGAGGACTGTACACTTGGTGTCATCAAAAACTCTGCAGAGAACACCAAAATCTCCAAAATGGCCTTTCTCCAAACAAAAAGCTGGTGTCATAACCATGGACTAACTAAATTCCAAAACATTTATAATAGTCTCCATTAGCAAGCATAACATCCCCTATAACCATTACAATGGCAACACATTTCTCAAAACTGATATGTTAGTTAGGGATAACAACTGTCCTTTGATCACTATTTATCCATTATCATAGGATCATAGTAAGTTACAAGGCTATTGTCCCTGAGGTCCTTACAAGCCCAAGAATTTAGTCCATGTTCTGACAACTGTCTAGCAGGGACACAGCTGGAATCCCAGGGGTGCATTTTCTGTTCCCCGTCCAGTTATCCAGGTTGCACTTTGTTAAATAAAATCAAGAATTCAATACACAGGAGGTTCAGATTCAAAAGTTTACTAGTGTATACCAGGAGGCAAAAAACATACAAGTACAGAATTTTGTCTAACATGAAACAGGAAGCACACAATTTTATATAGGTTTAATCATTCAAGCTGTGCCCACCTTACTGACGTGGTATGTCACAGGGCATCTACATCACTTTAGCTTACAGTCCTCTATTCATTAAACTGCTGTTGCTGTATATTTTAAAAAAGTTTTCCTCTGGTAACAATACGGCCTTGCTATCCATCTGGTCAAACATAATGTCTTTCTGTAAAGTTACTTCTTCAAGGTTTCATATCAGTTCGAATACAATAGCAGATTCAGTCTTTTAATACACATCTTTGTTTTCTGTTACACTTTCTCACACAGCTGTGTGCTATCTCAGTAATACATATACAAGGCCAAATCATCCCAGCAGGAAAGAGCAGAAGATTTCATTATTTCACACATTTAATTTCCTGACCCAGCAGATAATCACTTGTGAAAAGCATAAACATTAAAACTTACTAAGCTAGCATCTGCCAGGGTCGAAGGTCAGCTTGCTTCAAGCCACACTGCAGTTTCAAAACTACTTTACATTTAAACATGAATTAATCCTCTCTACTATATGATTAATAGAATAAAATGCATTATATACTACTTTGCTTTTAAACTTAGCATTTCTCATATATTCAAATACACATTTTTCTAACATTTTTCCCCCCTATTAATACTTTTTATTCTATTTTTGAAGTATGCATAGTGTCATTTCAACTCCCAACTTCTTCCACTTAGGATTTTCAGCTAGGTGAGTAATTCAATCTATACTTCAGAAAAAATGTCATCTGAGATCAATCTTTCAATCTCAATATCTTGGTACAAAGTTTCAGTAACAGATACATCAATAAAATCTTTGATTAATCTTTCCATGCAGGTAATTCCGCAGCAAACACATGCTCCTATTAGGAGTATACCCACACAAATTGCAATCAGAATATTCATTAGGATGGAACCCCACCCCTCAAATAGATTCTGGAAAAAGTCTGTCAGTGGGTTTGGGCCTGGTTCAGCCATGGCTGATACTTGCTGAATTACCTCTAGATGATTATTAATTTCATGCCTGTTATCTGGTATGTATGCACAGCATTCTTCTTTGATAAGCGCGCACGTACCACCTCTCGCCGCTAGGGTGAAGTCAAGAGCCATTCGATTTTGTAGCACAACAGTTCTCATTGCATTCACTTCATCAGTCACCAGTTCTAGGGCAGAAAAAGTTGCATTACTCATTACTTCGAGAAGTTTTGACAACTTCCTCAGCTCCCAGATCGATTTGACTGCTCCATAGGCTGGGAATATTCCTGCCCAGGATATAACGCTGTCACCCAAGTCCATATGAGTCAATTTGCTTTTGTTTTTCACGGCATTATGATCTTTGCAGCCAGCTTCGATCTTCCCGACTGGATTCACAGGTTTTTCAACTGGACCTTCAGGTTTTCGAGCTACTTCTCTCACATTTCGTATCTTACCCAAAGGTAATTCTGCAGTGTGTCTTATTGCCGGAACCAAATAACCCAAAAAACAACTGCTGGACCAATTCTCAGGTAACCATTTATATGTCTTTTTCCCACAAATAAAATAACAGTTTTCTACTTTCGTACTAATACGCATCAGCCCTGCATGAAACATTCTCTGATCTATAACTGACAATTGTTTAAACAAATCTGGATTTTTGTGAATGTCATTCATAGTTGTTTTCAATGAGTTCAAATATGAGTCATAATTAGTATTGCAAAAAGTATTGCCATTACTATTCTTAATATAACATCAGTAAGATATGGTTATGTTACAATTGCTCCAGCCCACCTGGAGGGTATCATTTTTATAAAAACATACATCTCCTTTTTGTGTGACAGGTAAAAATAAAGCTATTTTGTCCTGCGATCTCACAGTTCCTGTATCGAAGAGTAAATTCTCCCAAGTCTCATTTATCCCCAAAGGGACAGCGGACATTATCAGTCCTCCATATGCTGTTGGTATAGCTGTACAAACCCAGCAATTTGAAATGTTCATAGTCTCTGCATATACACGTTTCATGGCTAAGTATGTGTTAAAATTTGGATGCCAGTCTATAGACGTTTCATCACGCCTTCCCACTTTCACTTGTGTGGTTGTGTGTAGGATAAACCAAAACAAGAGGAAAATTGTCACAATTACAGTCAATAAATGCACACTCAACAAAATGATTATGCAACATCTCTGGGGTTGATCTAAATTTCTATTCGCTTTGTTTTTGGCCATCTCGGTCTGGTTGTGTATCAGTCACAAAGTTTTTATCAAGTTGAAAGTTCTTTACCAGTTTGCAATGTGTCAAATGAACCCAGGACGTCCTCTCGGCCACTCTAACTGCAGTAGGCGTTGCCAACAGAACCTGGTACGGTCCCTCCCACTTTGGACTCGCCCAATTCTTTCTTTTCGTCACTTTCAGCCACACAAACATCCCAGGGGCCAAGACTGCTTCCACCAGTCTGGTCTGTTCCTTATCTGAAAAAGAGTTAAACTGCAAAACAGATTTATTTGTTAACAGTTTCCTCATATAACTAGCTAATGAACTGTCAGCCTCTTGCTCTGCAGGCATGAGAGCTTTCCACTGAGGCACATAATATGCTCTCCCAAAAACCATTTCAAAGGGAGTCAAACCCTTTACATTTGGAACCGTTCTCATACTCAGCAGTGCCAAAGGCAGACAGTATATCCAATTCTTTTGGGTTTCCTCTACTAGCTTCCTAAGCTTATTTTTGAGGGTACCATTGTACATTTCCACCAGTCCTGCTGACTGTGGGTGGTAGGCATAATGGTTCTTTAAGGAGATACCAAAAAATCTCCCAAGTTGCTGGATTGTCTGATTCACGAAATGAGTGCCGTTGTCACTATAAATCCTTTCCAGAATGCAAAATCTAGGGAGTATCTCTTTTATCAGGGCTTTTGCCACTGTTGCTGCATCTGGGTTTTTGGTTGGAAAAGCTTCTACCCATTTGGAAAACATGTCTACAATAACTAAACAAAACTTTTTCCCTTCACACTTATTAAATTCTATGAAATCCATACAAATAGTATGGAACGGATATGGTGGTATAGGAAAACTTCCTTGCTTGGTTTTAAATGCCCCTTGTGCATTGTGCTTGTTACAAGTATGACAAGCTGCACAAAATTTTTGTGTATAATTTGTGAATCCGTATGTTTGGAATATTCGGTTTACTAACTGTCCCATCCCCCCTTTTGAGACATGGCACTGTCCATGGCTCAACAAAGCTGCATATCTAAATAAATTAGATGGCAATATCGTTTTTTTCTCTTTGGAAATGTACAGTCCATTCTCAAGAATTGCACCTCGTTTTACCCATTTTTGTTTTTCTGCTTTTGTAGTAAGCGTCTGCATTGTTTTTAACATGTCTAAATCTAAAATTTCAGAGGGTTGTAATTCCTCATTCAAAAGTAAAGTTTCTGAGTCTGAGGCTGCTTGCTTTGCAGCTGCATCAGCTCGTGCATTGCCTTTTGAAATCTTATCCTGATGTTTCGTATGAGCTACACATTTACAAATAGCTACTTTGGTAGGTAACTGAATAGATTCTAATAACTCCAAAATAAATTGCGCATGATTAATAGGTTTTCCACTAGATGTTATCATTCCTCTATTTTTCCACTGTTGCGCAAATACATGTACTGTAGAAAAAGCATACTGACTATCAGTATATATGTTTACACACTTGTTTTTTGCTAAAGTACATGCCCTCGTCAAAGCTATCAATTCTGCTGCTTGTGCAGATAAGTTATGTGGTAAGGATTGGGCTTCTAAAATTTCAATGTCTTCAACTACTGCATACCCTACTAGATTCTTCCCTGTAGGACCCCTTCTGCATGAGCCGTCCACGTAATATGTCACCTCGGCATTATCCAAGGGCATATCTGTGAGATCTTGTCTAGGCAAAGCTAACTGTTTATTTTCCTGCAGGCAGCTGTGTGGTGTGCCATCCGCAGGATTTGGAAGTAATGTTGATGGATTTAATGTCGTATATCGTTCAATTGTCATGTGAGGTTGGCTCAGCAGTATAGTCATACATGAAAGATGTCTAGCAGGAGAAAGGTATGCCATTTTTTCTTGCAGTAAAATTATTGCAACTGCATGAGGCACTCTCAATGTGAGGGGGTGGAATAACGCCACTGAGGCTGAAGCCTGTACTGCCATTGCAGCTGCAACTACTGCTTGTACACAGTGAGGCAAAGATCGCGCCACTGGATCTAACTGCGATGAATAATAGGCTATGGGGCGTTGCTTGTCCCATGTTGTTGCATCAGTACTGACGTCATATATCCTTGCTTACAATCTTTGGTCTGAAAGAATCGTTTGTGATAATTTGGAAGTCCTAAAACTAATGAAGAAGCTATCAACTACTTCAACCTGCAGAAAGCCGTTTCTGCTTCGGGTGTCCATTGTAAGATATCTTGTGCTGCCATTGGTGTCTTATATATCAAGTCAGTCAGTGGAGCAGATTCCAAAGCATAATTTGGTATCCAGCTCCAACAGAAATTAGTTGTACCCAAGAAAGACATCATTTCCTTCTTGGTCATTGGTTTGGGTGCTTGCAAGATTGCTGTTTTTCTTTCCTCGTCTAATATTCTACCTTCATTGGATATTACATATCCCAAGTATCTAACTTGTTTTCTCCAAAGTTGTAACTTACTTTTGTTTACTTTGTGTCCTTGTGTTTCTTAAAATTTTAATAACGTTACAGTATCCTCCCTGCATTGTTGCTGGGTGGGGGCTGCTAGCAAGATGTCATCTACATAAAGTAGAATTTGACTACCTCCCAGTGGGGTAAACCCTGCCAGATTGCTAGCCATTTCTTGTGCAAATATTGTTGGGCTTTCACAATATCCCTGTGGTAGTCGAGTATATGTATACCTTTTACCCTGAAATGTAAATGCAAACCAATATTGACTATCAGGATGTATAGGTATTGAAAAGAAAGCATTGCTAATATCTACCACAGAGAAATACTTCTGTTGCGGTTTTAAATCGTTTAACAAAGTATGTGGGTCTGGCACCATAGGTGCTCTAGGCATTACTGCATTATTTACAGCTTGTAAATCTTGTACTATCCGCCATTCCCCATTTGCTTTTTTAACAGGAAATAGGGGTGTATTACATGGTGAATCAGGAGATTCTACCAGTACTCCTTCTTTGAGTAATGCTGCTATTATAGGCTTAATTCCTACTTCTGCATCCTTTCTCAAAGGGTATTGTCTTTTCTGTGGTCTAAAAGCTGACTTTGGGGTAATTGTAACTGGTCCTGCTGTTCGAATAAGTCCTACATCTGACTTGCCTATTGACCAAAGAGTTGTTGGAATTTCACATAAGGCCTTTTCTTCTTCTTCTAATAGGAATGCTAATCAGCTGTCCTCGCTAGATTGCAAGTGTACAGCTGGATGTGTCTGTGTCAACCAATTCAGTTTTTGTTTTTGTATCCCTTGTTCTGATAGTTCTAAATCAGTCTGTTTCTCCCATCTTGTTACTTTTTCTCCTAAGTCTGCCCATTTTACACTTTTGTTCTTTGTCAAGCTGACATGTGGTAATCGATTTGATCTATATAATGCAAGGAATTCTTGAGGTAATGAACAGCTAACTACACTGTTCCCCTCAGTATCCCAGTGCAAAGTACGCAAAACCAATCTAGTTGCTAGATTTCTGAACAATTCTTGCTCATACTCTCTGTCAGGTCCTGATGTAGTACAGTAGTATAGAGTACAGTGTAACAAATGCTGTCGATCAGTGTCGAGGGAGGGGGCTTTACTGATGGCTATATTCATCAGTTCCTCGGTTACTGCCCCTGGACCAGTCGTGACTAGGTCCTGGCTGTACCAGTAAAAAGTTTCACACTCTGATCGCACTACAAAGGTATCCATTTGTCTCTGTGCCTCCATACCTTGTACAGTTGGAACTACTGCTATGCCAAATATCTGCATAAGGTCCCTGCCCAATAGGTTTACTGGACACTTTGTAGAAACAACAATTTTACTTCTCTGGGTCATACCTGAAACAGGGTCAATTATTGCTATATCATGGGAAAGTGGTTCCCTGTATAGCTGTCCATTTGCTGCTTTTACTAGTATATAATGAGGTGATTCGGAATGTTCTGGTAACTTGGAGGGGTGTATCAAAGTCCGTGACGCTCCTGAGTCACACAGGAATTTGACTTCCCTTCCCTCCACCAGAAGTGTAACTTCCGGTTTTGTATCTGCTAAATAGAGCTCTAAGCTCAATAATGCTAAGTCCAAAATTTCACTTTCTTCATCCTCCATATCTACTTGCACTTCCTCTACTCCTTCTATCCCATTTACATTTGTTTTCTGTTTATTAACTTTTCCTGATGATTTCTGACTTTCACATGATGTATCTTCACTATCATATAGTCAGTCCTCATCTCCCTTATCTTCTGTAATTACTTTTTTGTTTTGCTTACAATCCCTTGCTAGATGTCCCTTTTTTCCGCACTTGAAGCATTCGTCTCTCTTTTTTCTCTCTTCAAAATCTTCTGATCATTTGTCAGACTGTTTGTTTCCCTGGGCATTCTTCTTGCCCTTTTTACCTGACTGTAATACAAATACTTCAGCTCCGTCTTCAGCAGTGAAGACTTGCACCTTCTTTTTCTTTTTACTATTAAAATGTCTTTCAGCATGTCTAGCGTATTCAAGTAAGGCTTGTAGCCTCCCTGTTCGATGGTCTATCATATGCTTCGTAATGAAGCTGCTAATAGGTGCAATGCAACCTTTTAAAAATGCATTTTTCAATTGTTGTTCATACAGGGAATCATTTGTTTGGTTCTCAGGAACTGACATACCGCTATGATTATTAAAACATTCTAATAATCTAGCATAGTACCCATCTATTGTTTCATTTTCCTGTTGTATGCATTGATTAATGCAAGTCCAGTCTGCTCTAGGTTTCCATTTCTCAGAGATTCGGTCTGTTAGACCTTTCACTCTGTTGTCTAACTCTGCGTCACTATGTGGGAGTGGTCTAAGCTCTGCATTACGAGGATTCCAGGTGCCACAAATCATGTACCAATCTGGACCTATAATTTGTCTTACCACTTTTTCTACCTGCTCCCCATTCAAGTGGTAACTCAACCTCATGCCTTGTAAATCTTCTAAAAATTTCGTAAAATTAACTTTCGGATGGGGGATTCCCTCACTAGCCTTCCAGATATCTTCCGGTGTCCATGGTCTGTATACTAAGAGTGTTGGGTTTTGCCCTTCTTGTCCTGCCTGAGGATTTGGAACTTCTATAAGTGGGCATATTTCTTCCTCACTCTCATCCTGTATGTTTCTCTCTATTTGATATGATTCTGTGTCCCTATGTGTTTTACGTGTTCGGGACCTAGTTTCAATAGGATCTCTAACAAATGGTTGTGGTCTTGCTGAAACTTCAGGATAACACAGAGGTGGACCAGCCTGTCCACTTGCTTCATATCCTGAAAAGGGTAAGGGAGGGGGCAAGGGAGGAGGAGGAGGAGCTGTTGCTATTACCAAGTTATTATCTTCTTTGTCTAAAAACAATGTTTTTGAATTTTTTAGCTTCTGTTCTCTACGATTTGCTTCCTCAATCCACCTGTGAACCTGAGGAATGCCTAATTGGCATTGCTTTTTTGCCTGACCTCCTGCATCAGATTTAAGCTGTTTAAGGAGTTTCACTAGTGAAGTTTTATCTAGTTTACCATCAAATTCATATTTGTTAACCCATTTCGTATAATACCTAACGTTATCGGAACGTTGTGATTGCATGTATTTTGCGTCTTTGGTTAGGGGTGGATCTCACAATGTTTTAGTGCACTGATTTCCCATAGTAAAGAAAAATGTTACGTAACCCTTTTTTACAGTTCACAGTTTATCTAGAATAACTGCCTACCTTATTCTGTTACCCTGATCTATGACCAAATATACAGTACTTCCTTTTGTCCCTGATCTGCAAAACAAATCTTGACAACAATATACTGTAACCTAGTCCCTGATCTAAAACAGAAAAAAGGCAAATTCTTCCTACCTGAGCCTCCGGTAATGAATCGTCCAATATCCGCTCTTCGGCCACAGATCAGAAAGTGGCCAGCCTCTTTAAACGACAATTCAGTCGGAGGTCTTTTCACCCAAGAAGAACCGTTTCAGTAACTTCTCCTGCGCAGTATTCGACCACTGGTAGACTCTGATCTGCAGCTGTCCGAGGGAATTTCGGTCCGAAGGACCAAACTGTTAAATAAAATCAAGAATTCAATACACAGGAGGTTCAGATTCAAAAGTTTACTAGTGTACACCAGGAGGCAAAAAACGTACAAGTACAGAATTTTGTCTAATATGAAACAGGAAGCACACAATTTTATATAGGTTTAATCATTCAAGCTGTGCCCACCTTACTGACGTGGTATGTCACAGGGCATCTACATCACTTTAGCTTACAGTCCTCTATTCATTAAACTGCTGATGCTGTATATTTTAAAAAGGTTTTCCTCTGGTAACAATACGGCCTTGCTATCCATCTGGTCAGACATAATGTCTTTCTGTAAAGTTACTTCTTCAAGGTTTCATATCAGTTCGAATACAATAGCAGATTCAGTCTTTTAATACACATCTTTGTTCTCTGTTACATTTTCTCACACAGCTGCATGCTATCTCAGTAATACATATACAAGGCCAAATCATCCCAGCAGGAAAGAGCAGAAGATTTCATTATTTCACACATTTAATTTCCTGACCCAGCAGATAATCACTTGTGAAAAGCATAAACATTAAAACTTGCTAAGCTAGCATCTGCCAGGGTCGAAGGTCGGCTTGCTTCAAGCCACACTGCAGTTTCAAAAGTACTTTACATTTAAACATGAATTAATCCTCTCTACTATATGATTAATAGAAAAAAATGCATTATATACTACTTTGCTTTTAAACTTAGCATTTCTCATATATTCAAATACACATTTTTCTAACACACTTAAAAAGTGTTAATGAGGTACTTTGCTTGACATGGAGTGGGAGTCTATTCTACAGAAAGGGGAGTCTCTGGGACACAAATCTGTCCTGCCAACAAGTCCTATTGATGTCACAAACTAGGTTGAGGTCATGCTTTACTCAAGTGGAGCTAGACTTGCAGATATGCAGCAGCCCCATCAAGGTGGGGTCTGAGATTGCTTTGTATGGCAGACAGAGGTCACCTCTGAGGAGTCTGTAGGAGACTGAATAGAAGGAAAGGGCCTTTATCCTATCTGTGTAGGGTAGATGTTTGAAACCTTGAATTCTCCTGGTGAGAAACCTCTGTGGTCTCTCCAGCTGCTGCATGTGCTTTGTGAGGTACAGTACATTTCGAAAGGGGCATTGTTTTCAATAATGGGTCTTATAAGGGAAGAATACAGGGATGTTATGACCACCTTGTCCTGTACACTTGGTGCCATCATAAACTCTGCAGAGAACACCAAAATTTCCAAGATGGCCTTTCCCAAACAAATAGCTGTAAGAAAGTCCTTTTTCATTGAGTAACTTATTGGTAAGGGCATGTTGTTTTGGTCCAGGGATGTGATCATTCCACTGTATTCCTAACTTGTTAGGTTGATCATTGAGTATAATGTCCCCTTCATTATGTACCTGTCCAAACAATTAATACAATGTGAATGACTTCAACACTTTCTCACCATATAAATCAAGGGCCTAAATCATAAAAACTACACTGGCCATCTCAAAGCCTTGCCCCTCTTCTTGGTATCATACAGGTTATTGAGGGGTGTTCTCTGCATCACATACAGAGCCTCAACAGAGCCTATCCTGGAAAAGCTCACCCAGAGACTGAAAAAGCTCACCCAGACTCTGCCACAGCTTGCTGTGGGGGAAAGGTTAGTTTGTTTTGATTTCTTGTACTTTGTATTATTTTATTGCCTTTTTCTGTTTTGTATACTGTGATTTGTTTTCTTTGCACTGTATTTTACTTGTATTCTGCTTTTAATTGCATATTAAAACCAGAAAATAGACCACAGCTCTGTTTCTTGTGAGTCAGACAGAACATATCAATTAAGGAGTCACACATAAGTCAGAACAGGTTAGTTAAGGTTAATCATCTGTGAACTGAGGAGGTGAATCTAGGAACTAAATCTTCTATTTAAGGGTAAAATAAAACATTTCAAAGCTTTACTGGAAAAGCTCCCCCAGACTCTGCCACAGCTTGCTGTGGGGGAAAGGTTAGTTTGCTTTTGATTTCTTGTATTTTGTATTACTTTATTGCCTTTTTCTATTTTGTATACTATGATTTGTTTTCTTTACTCTGTGTTTTACTTGTATTCTGCTTTTAATTTCATATTAAAACTTAAAAAGAGACCACATCTCTGTCTCTTTTGAATCAGACAATTTTTTCCCACCTTCCCACCCTGTTATTGTTGTGTTTTTAAACATCACTGTTTTTCTAGCTGCCTGCCTCTTTTGTAAATTTGACCATATATCTCCATCCCTTTCTCCTTTCACTGGCTGATGCGAGTAAGCACAAAATTTTCATTTTGTGAAACCACTCCCCTTCAAATATTTAAATTTATTGGCCATCCCACTGTATTCCATAGTACCAAAATACAAAAGTGTCCACCCCCTTTCAATCTATCTTGCTCTTTTAAAAATAGTGGCTCTCCACTTAGACAGCTAAAATTTAAATTACCCACTTTCATATCTAACAGCTTAGTGCACACTACAGTGTTTAGGCTAAACCATTTTTTTCATCTTACCTTTAAACATCTATTGCAAGACCACCAGTTATTGGAGAGCCCACATTCTACCTCTCAGTAGTCATCTTGGGATTAGTGCTTCTGTTTTCTCCTGGTGAGAGAAGGAGTACAGTGACATAATTTTCTGGAGACTGATGATCACCAGAATGCCTAATAACTGCTTTATAAGTGACAGCTTGGAATTGGTGCTTATATTCTGGTCCCAGTGAGAGAAGGCGCAGAGTGCATTGATTCCTGACTGTTTCTGGTTGGAGAGTGAGTGTCTGTGCTTAACGTACCTGATTGGTCTGGTTGCTATTCGAGGCATCTACCAGAAAAAGGCTACAAGCCTAAAGCCCCTTGTATCATCTGGGACAAGACTGTGGATCACCTAACAGGCTGTGGCCTGCTTCTCTTCTTGGGGTTGGTGCTAACAATTTGCTTCAGGTGAGAAGAAGCAAAGGAGGATTGTATCCCCACAGAGGGAAGCTGTGCTGAGACCAGCATTAGTAGTAACCAGGCAGTAGCCATTCATGCGATTCCCCTCTTTTCATCATTCTTGACAAGCTAATTCTTTATTTTCAGTAAGTACTGATTGATTTGTTTCTTTCTTCAGAATTTCTGCCTAAATACTTCATCCTTAAATTTTCAGGGTCTATGTATTAGTTTCCACTCAAGTGTCTGGCAGTGCTCTTTACAGACTCAGACACCTTAAGTGACATTTTTCCTGTAAAAGCACAATTAAAATTTCTCCAATACCCAATTGCACACACGACAACTAATTTGCAGTGACAAGCACTGTCCACATAGTTGGAAACCGGATACTATATTAATTTTGATAAATATGATTAAATATTTATACTGGACTCCATGGAGTTCATGAACTCTCTGTGATGAAGCTTCTATCTGCAGCATTGATGTATGTTGAATTCGTAAACTATAAATAATGATATTTTATAGTCTAGCTTCTAATATTAATCTTCGAAGATTATATTATAGTTGAGTTTTAAAATTATTGTTATGTTTATTCCTATAGACAGTGCCTTACACTGTTTATCTTATTTGTTTATTTGGTCCCGTTTGTGGTATTTGTTTATGATTCTATTCTTAAAAGAAGATACTACTTATAAGATCTGAGGTACTTTATAAGATATATATATACTCTGAATATTTGGGCGATTATTGAATTTTTGACATTAGAACTTATCCTTTATCACAATTATATTTTTTGTGATCATACCATTTCTGCCGTGATTAATATGGCAGCGTTTCTACTGTGCTAAGTTTAGCTAGCTGCTACAATACGACAGTTTTTCTTTCATGTAATTATTAATTTATTATGACATAAACTCTGTCATATTTGATTGTGGCTCTGTTTGAAAACATATAATATCTGCATAAGGTCCTTTGGCGAACATGCTGAGACGATGTAATCTTCATAGTAATTCTCATGATTGCATAGATACTTATAAACTAAGTGTCTTGAAATAAATACTTTTATGAGATGTAACATTATTTAGTGGGAACACATACACTTAGAGACGAGCTAGAATTGTTAGTCTAATAAAAACTCTAGTGGAAGCTACATTATGCATTGCCCCTTCTAAATATGGGCATGGCTTCCTGGTCTAATTCACGGATGTTAAACAAAAATGCTTGAGCAGCTTGAGTAGCCCTATTTAACTCACAATTTTGTTAATTAATGTGATATACTCTGGTCTGCTTTTTAACTAAATATGGGCATCGCTTCCTGATCTGAGTTAATGAAACATAATGCTGATGTCTGAATAGTTTTTATATATATATATATATATCACCGTAAATAATGCGGTATTTATTTGTTGAGATTTATAATGATGAGCTTTAAATGAGTTAAGTGAAACATTAAATAGATCTCTATGTTGGTTTTAAACACAATGTCAGATAGGTAAAATTAATACCACTGTTTTGTTTTGTTTTGTTTGTTGGAATTTTACAAACAAGCTCAAAGCTTGCTAATAGATTTTAATTATTTAATTGATGTAACTAATTGGTTAATTATGACAAAGGGGTTTCTATAAAAGGAAATGGGATTTTGTGAATGATTGTAACCTGATGAAGCACAACTTGTTTGTGTGAAAGCGCTCGTTCCTGTTCCACTCTCATATTAAATGATTTTTGGATTACATCGTGGTGGTTTCAAGCAGTTTATTTCATCATTCTTGACAAGCTAATTCTTTATTTTCAGTAAGTACTGATTGATTTGTTTCTTTCTTCAGAATTTCTGCCTAAATACTTCATCCTTAAATTTTCAGGGTCTATGTATTAGTTTCCACTCAAGTGTCTGGCAGTGCTCTTTACAGACTCAGACACCTTAAGTGACATTTTTCCTGTAAAAGCACAATTAAAATTTCTCCAATACCCAATTGCACACACGACAACTAATTTGCAGTGACAAGCACTGTCCACATAGTTGGAAACCGGATACTCCTGACAGTGATTGATATTCTCACTTCAGCTGTCTAATCAATAAAAAAGGGTCAGTTACCATGGATATGAACTTTCCTACTGTCTCCATTACCAGCTTGGTAGATATGGGCATTCTGAGTCAATGTAGAAATTGCCTCATGTTTACTGACAAACAGTTAATTCTCAAACAAACTGATATGGTATGTGAGAGATGTATTTACACAATGTCACTGGAGGCAAAGCTCTCACATAAAAGTACTCCTAATGTCAATAAGGTTGTCAGTAGTACACAAGCTGCACCCAACATGCACAATTCAAAGTAGATGTATCGACCCACATTTGCTGAGGCACTTACATGTAACCTTCCTAAACCACAAAGACCTCCTAGATGAAGTACACACAACAAATACCCTCAGCAACCCTAAATATGTTCTTTCAAAACAACACCCACATCAACACATAGAGCTACATCTCATGGAGCCTCTACCTATAAGCTCATTAGGCAAGCCACCACACAATCCATTCTAGTTACTGGAGATTTCATCATGAGACACATTCATGTTTCTCTCACCAGGCTGAGTAAGGAGAAAGTTATGGTCAGTTGCTTATCAGGGGCTAGGATCCCCAACATTAAGCATGCACTCAAGTCATTGGACCATAATTACCAATATGACTCCATCATAGTCCATGTGGGAGTAAATGACCTCAGACATACCTTCCCAGACTATATGAAGAGAGACATCATGAAGCTCTCAGAATATGTGTCTCAGGCTTCTATGAGCCTAGCATTGAGCAGCATTTTACCTTCTACAGAAATGATGCCACAATACGAACAAAAGATGACTGACTTTAATAACTGGCTTAGTTTCTGGGGTCATTCTAAGGGGGTGCAATATTTGTCAGCATGGAAGGAGATGCTCAACAGACCACGCTGCTTTGCCAGGGATGGTCTGCACCTCTCCCCTCTAGGCTTTTGAATATTAACTAAAACATTGTCTTCCTCCATAGTGCCTTTTTTAGGCAATGCCAAATTGAAAGTACTTCTGACATAGCAAATCAAAACCAAGTAAATCTGAAAGTATTACTGCTCAATGCTAGGAGTCTAAGCAAAAAACTCCACTCTTTACCCTAGAGAATACTGACATCTGTGTGGTCACTGAGACGTGGTTAAAAGCCACAGAGAGCACACTAACAGTGCCAGGTTATAATGCCTTCCACACATTTAGGCCAGCTACTTCACAGGAAGGGACTAAAGGTGGAGGTGTCTTTATTAACATCAAAAATATACTTCAAGGCTGGTTAAACAGGAAAATGCACTTGAGCTGCTCCATGTTCAAATCACCATAGGTAAAATCCAATATCTCTTCCTTGCAAGGTATAGGTCCCCCTCTATGATGCAGAAAACCCATATTATGTATTTAAATTTATTAGAAACACTAATCATCCAACCCAATACCATATTCATGCGTGACTTTAATTACACTACTATTAACTGGGAATCCTATATGGGCCATATGGCACCAAACATACATGCACTGAGATTTCTGGATTTTGTAAACACAAACTCACTGGACCAGATAGTCAATACACCAATCAGGGGTGCAACCATACTGGATCTGGTCCTCATTAATATGGGAGACTGCTGCACACCTCCCTACTGTAATGCCTTCCCTGTTAAGGGAAGACCACAAAATGGTCTCCTCTGAAGTAAAAATAAAACCTGGACCCCTAGCTAAACCTGGAATATTCAGGAACTATTCTAAGGCTAACCTCCTGCTATTAAGTGAGAACCTGGCAAAATTTCAAGCCCCCTAAACCCTGAGAACACTGATACCTATGCAGAACTGTTCACAGAAACCCTGTACACGCATGTTAATAGCTGCATAGAGGCAGCTGTACCCGCCAGGAAGAAGTACAGAACTAACTCAGAAAGCAAGCCACCCTTGTGGAATCACAAAATCAATAGGCTGTATAATTGGGGGAAGAAAATCATGGCAAAAATTAGGAGGTGTTGCACCCAGCAGGATAAAAACACTCTCATCAATCTAAACAAACAACTCAGTGGGCAAGTAAAGTCTACCAAAGCTAAACTTGAGGCATATTTGGTCTCCCAGGCCAATGACAACCACAAAGCATTCTTTAGCTATGTCCTCAACCTTAAAGGCAATACACAATTGTGTGCAGAGCTCATTGTAAATGGAGCCACCTACACTAAGCCAGAAGATATAGCAAACCACCTGGCTGATAAATTCAGCTCCAACTTTACCTGTCTCTCTCTCTCTACCCCTCAACCTTCCCTCAGGAAATATCATCAGATATAACTCCCCCTGCTATCACTAGGGAGCAGGTCCTTAATGCTCTCTCTAAGACCAAGAACACTGCATCAATGGGCCTAGACAGTATCCCAGGATACCTTCTAAACAGCATGAAACATGGCCTATCAAGGTCTCTGGAATTACTATTTAACTTTAGCCTCCAAACAGGATTCATGCCTCATGAGTGGAGAAAGGCAACAGTCATCCCTCTGCACAAAGGTGGACCATCTACACACCCTAGGAACTACAGACCCATAAGTCTTACTAGTCTAACATGTAAAGCCATGTAAATAATTATCATGGAGATGATCAATAGAGATACAGTAAACCTCCAGACACTGGACCCAACCCAGTTTGGTTTCGTCAAGGGTAGATCATGCTTACTCAACCTGGTGGACTTCTTTGAGAAGGTCACCAAAGCAATGGATGAGGGAAAAATCATTCACATTGCCTACCTTGACCTGGTCAAGGCATTTGACACAATACCCCTCTCGGGCATTGTTGACAAACTCAAGAGGTTAGGTACAAACCCATATGTCACCCAGTGGATAGCCAACTGGCTCACAGACAGGACCCATGAAGTTAGAATTGGGAAGCCTACCTCTACAAAGATGTGAGTACAAGTGGATTCCTTCAGGGATCAGTCCTTGGACTGCTGCTTTTTGGCATTTACTTCTCAGAAGGCAATGCCAATGTCAGTGGTGTCTGGCTGACTAAATTTGCAGATGATTGAAAATTAGGAGCTGTCATTGAATCTCACACTGACACAAATGTTGTCCAGGAGGGTTGACACAGACAAACAACAAGTGGATTCCTTCAGGGATCAGTCCTTGGACTGCTTCTTTTTGGCATTTACTTCTCAGAAGGCAATGCCAATGTCAGTGGTGTCTGGCTATCTAAATTTGCAGATGATTGAAAATTAGGAGCTGTCATTGAATCTCACACTGACACAAATGTTGTCCAGGAGGGTTGACACAGACAAACAGCTAGTGTCAGAGCCAAGGACTAAAACTAAATGCCAAGAAATGCATAATAGTAACCTCTGGGAAGTCATCCACCACTTGTTACTATCAGATTGACAATAAACCCCTTACAGTTGACCCAGTAGTCAGGGACTTATGGACACATATAGATAGTAATCTAGCCTTTGACCATCACGTGTCTACAGTGGTGAGGAAATCATTCTATGTTGAGCAACTTATAAACAAAGGTATGGCATCGAAGTCCAACAAAGTCATTGTTCCACTGCATTCGTCATTCATCAGACCTATCTTTGAGTGCAATGCCTCCTTTGGTATGTACCTAACCAGGCATATCCAACAACTGAAACATCATCAGAGGTTCCTTACTAAAAGAATAGAAGGCATAAGTAAAATGTCCTATGCAGACTGCCTCAAGGCCCTATCCCTGCATTCTGTCTCCTACAGGCTTTTGAGGGGAGATCTATGCCTGAAATATAGGGCATTCTCAGACCCCATTCTGAAGGACTTCCTGCATATTCACAAAATAAACAGCAGCAGAATTACCTGTTCTAAAGACTTAAACCTTACCTGCAATATAAATAGGACCTGCTGGTGAGACAGGTATGTATCCCAGAGACTACCCAATCTATGGAACAGGCTCCCCATCCATGTGAAGTGCAACCTGGACAATTGGATGGGAAATTGGAAATTCATCCCTGGTTTGGCACCTATGTCTCTAATGGACACAGGTAACCTGTAAATGGTTCATCTCCCAGGCCCATGTTTATACTTATCAAGTGTATCAGAACTTGTCAGAAATTTGGGATTTATGGTTAAGCTTAAAAAGGCCTTTGTGGTACTTAGCCTAGTAATCACTTATGAACCTGTAAGATCTACTGTACATCTGGAAGTCTAATGGTTGCATAAACACCTGCTCAAGAGATCTTAATCTCTTCTACAACATGAATAGAACATGATGGAGGAATAGATATGTTTCACATGGAATACCACTTATTTAGAATTGTCTTCTTCTCCACATAAAGCAAAGTACTTCCTTTACTCTGTTCAAATGTAATCTGAGTGAATGGCGGAGAAGCCACAAATTCACCTCTGGTTTAGCACCCTTGTCCCTCATGGATATGGGTAACATGTAAATGTTCTGACCATCTCTGGATTATTCATACTTATAAGGGCTAAAAGTTTCATGGGAACGCAGGGCAAGGCTTCTAAAGATCCTGGATCAACAGCATAGTAAGCACTTTGAGCCTATGTGCTATTGTTATTTCACCTGCCCTTTCAGAGAGTTCATGTGTCTTATAGTATTGCTACTTAGCATTAGTGTTACCTTTCCATTTAGCTGAAATTCTATACTGTAAAATTGTGACTTAGCTTGTATGCTCTATGCATTTTTTTGACATGCTTGAGCACTTGGGTTGTGTTCACTGTTGAAATAAATGAATGCTATAATGCTTCCTGTCATCAGACCATCTGTAGTTTCTTACTTAATGCACTTGATTAAAGGATATCATTGGCTTTTTTTCTTTTCTTTTTTTGTTAAATTGCTTTAGTTATTTCTTGTGAAAGAAAAAACAATTTGATTCCAACATAGGACATCATTACTATTCTTACTACCAGGTATATAAATTCACTTAATTCACACACAAAAAGAACTTAAATATAAAATTATTTATATAAAAATATTGACCTTATTTCTAGACTCACAATAGAAAATTGCATCTGCTGAGGTACATGTGCAAAAACGATTAACACAGAGCATATTATTTCATCCACTCAGAGCTGTGCATACAGAAAGTACTGCTGTAGTGCACTTTTTACATAAGAAAACTATTTTTTGGAGGGGGTTATGGACAATTCATAGTATAGAAACATATCTGATTAAACCAACATACCAAAATCACAGCACACTGAAATTTAACTTTACTAACGTAGTTCTTCAGAAAATTTTCAAACAAAATGCATATAGTTCCTTGCATCTATACAGACTCAATTAGAAACTTCTTGAATAGTCTACCAAACCCAAAACTCACATTGTAAGTGCTAAGGGAGAACATGGGACCTTTATCCCCTTTGATTTAGTACAAACTCCAAGATCATCATTTCTCAAGCTGTAACAACCCAGACACATGCTCATCTCTGTATTTCGTTTACCAGCACCTTGTCTACCTCCTAATTCAGTCTTCATTTCCCAAATGCTGGTGTAACACAAAACAACTTCCAGTCCTCCCCTTCCTAAAATTAAACTGTGTCTGCATCAGCAAAGACATGGACTAAAACACCTCACTCTCTGTTTTCCCTTTCTCTTAACATATTACTTCAGTCTGCAATCAATAAAGCCAATATTACTGTATTGTCAAATGCTAAATTGTGCAGTTTGGTTGACAGAGTAATATGTTTTCAGATGTTGCATGGTTAAATGGATAATTTTAAGAAGGTTATTTTCCATGGCATAGCAAACAAGCATTTAAATTCACAAGTCTCTAGTATTTTTCTCTCTCTTTCATTTTTTTCTCTCTCTCATTTTATCAGCTATTAATGATCTAAAATATGATGTAAATGATCACAGTTTCTGACTCGGGTAAATTCCCACCCACCCCCAGGGGTCCTAACCTTATAGCTCACTGGCCACACCCCCTATCCATACATTCTAATACTTCTCCCTCCTACTCTTTCTTCCCCTCCTCCTCACACAACCCTTCTTCATCACACACTACCTCGTTAATTTTCCTATCCTCCTCTTTGTTGTCTTCCAGTTACCACTCCCACTATACCTACTCCTCTAATTTCACTCCTTTTACTCTTCTTTTTCCTTTATTTGCTTCTTTAATTTACTTTACAGTTGAGTACCCCCTTTCTACTTCCTGCTCTCATACTTTTCTCATCCATCTCTATTACTCTCACTCCTCTTACTATGGCTCCCTACCTGCCAACCCAGCTTTCACTCTCAATCCTGCTTTTATCAGCCCTTTCTTTAGTTTACCTCCTGTCCTTCTATGAGAAATCACTTTATGTCCAACCTTTCCTTCCACACAAACACACTACAACATTTCTCAACCCACTTAAATCACATCCATATATTTCTTCTACCCCTAACTATCAACAAGCTAAATTCCACAGACTCACACATCTCAACTATGTCTTGCCTTCTGATTACAAAGCTAAAATACTAACCCTTCTAAAATGTAACCTCATAAACAAACCCAGTAATCCTACCCTACAAGATGGTGATATCCACCCCAACCCTGGTCCAACTTTCACTTCTCCCCTAGTGTCTATACCCAAACTCAATAACACCTTACTAATAGGACATCTTAACACTCAAAGCGTAAACAACAAAGTACCTTACCTGCATGCCCTCCTTCACACACATTCATTTGATATTCTCTGCCTCTCAGAGACCTGGCTAAAACCTATCACTAAAGACACTGAGATTATTCCCCAAGGCTACAATATAGTAAGACTCGACCGTCCCAACCGCAAAGGAGGTGGAGTTGCAATCCTCTTTAAAAATCATCTAAATATCACTACCCTCCCAGCCTCTCCAACTCAAGATAGTAAGGTAGAAGCCATCATTACTAAACTCCTATTAAATTCCAAAAAATCCCTTTATATCATCTGTATGTACCTGCCACCTGGTAACAATATACCTATCCTAGAAAATTATCTTAGTTGGGTATCTGCCACTTACCCCCAAGAAACTATTATACTAGGCGATCTGAACATAGACTGGAATACCATTAATGCTGAAAATCCATCTTCCCATATTAACCTGCATGGTTTTACCCAAACCATTACCTCAACTACTAGGCTCAACAAACATAGTAATAGAGAAAGCATATTAGACTGGATACTTACAAACAAAGTCAAAAATACTTACAAAGTAGGAACCTTACCAGATGATGTTAGTGATCACTCCTTAACATTCTTAACAAGGGAAAAGGCTGATTGTATAAATCCAGGCATTATAAGAAAAATACGCACCATCAAACATTTTAATGTGGAACTGTTTCAGTCTGAACTTAGTACATGTAACTGGAACCCCTTAAAAACACTTCCTCTTGAAGATGCAGTATTTTACTTTAACACAACTTTTTTATCCATTCTTGACATACATGCTCCTGAACGTACTATTAGAATGAAATCTAACACAGCCCCTTGGCTCTCCCATGAATCCAAAACACTTATCCTCAATAGAAATAAAGTCTGGGCCACTTGGAGAGCCCATAGAAAGAACCCTGATCTACTACATTTCCGCCAACCTAGAAATCTAACTAAAAAGGCAATAATAACTGACAAAAAAAAATTCTACTGCGAACTACAACAAACTCATCTTAACAATTCTAAACTTTTCTGGTAATCAGTTAATAGACTCCTCTCCCCAGGAACTTCCAAAACACCTCCCCCACTTAATGCTGACCCTGATACCCCTCAACAAACTGCAGATGCTTTTAAGTCTTTCTTCACTGAAACTATACAAGCTCTAGCTAAACAACTTAATGCCAAAAACTTCCACCCAGCAAATAACCTAACAAACTCTGCCTTTAAATTCTCTCTACAACCTATCTCTACATCTTACATATTCAGACTCCTTCTCAAATTAAAACCTTGTACCCCCTCTGCTGATAAGCTCCCTTCACTTTTTCTTCAAAAGGCTGCCAAGGTTATCGCATACCCTATATCTATTCTCATAAATAGGACAATCAAAGAAGGAACCATCCCAGATATCTGGAAGGTCTCTCACATTATCCCACTTCATAAAGGTGGAAACTCCATTGACTACTCGAACTATAGACCTATTGCTCTCCTCTCTCCTCTAGCTAAAATTATGGATAAATGTATACATCATCAACTTGTACAATACCTCTCTCTTCACAACATAATTGCAAACTGTCAACATGGCTTTAGACCACATCACAGTACTACTACTGCCCTGCTGTCCTTTGTAGACACCATCAATCATAACCGTAACAACAACCTACTCTCTTCTGCCCTCTTCATTGACCTCTCTAAAGCA
This sequence comes from Protopterus annectens, assembly GCF_019279795.1. Taxonomy (NCBI): domain Eukaryota; kingdom Metazoa; phylum Chordata; order Ceratodontiformes; family Protopteridae; genus Protopterus; species Protopterus annectens. The sequence goes on along the minus strand of NC_056739.1, from coordinate 1,079,320,952 downwards.
TTCGATATGGTCAACCACTCTTTATTAATTAATACTCTTGAATCCCTCTCTTTTGATACCCCAGCCACTAAATGGTTTAGTTCCTATCTTACAAACAGAAAACAGGCAGTTCTCTTGGATAACCATATTTCTTCTCTTTTGCCTGTTTCTATCGGAGTTCCACAAGGCTCTATTCTTGGCCCACTTCTCTTTTCCCTCTTCATTAATGATCTCCAAACAATAATCCCTCAAGCAACCTGCATTCAATATGCAGATGATTCTACACTCATCTGCTCAGCATCCTCCACCCCAGAACTTATCTCTCTTACTCAAAAAACCTTTAACACTGTGGAAACATGGTTCTCCAGCTGGTTCCTCCTACTAAATGCTAAAAAAAACAAACTTCTCCTCTTCACCCCCACTTCCAGGAAGTCCCCCTTAAACTTCACCATCTCTTCTAACAGTGCCACTGTCATCTCACCTGACTCCACAACTAAACTTTTAGGTATTACCATTGACAACAATCTCTCTTTCAACCAACACATTAACAACACCATAAAACTTGTCAACAGAAAAATAGGGTCCTTATATCGTATTAGACCATTTCTTACACCTACAACTAGAACTAGGATTGCTCACTCCCATCTTATATCTACTCTCCTTTATGCTTCACCCATTTTCACCAACCTCAAGAAAACCAACCTCAACAAACTGGCAACCTGTTATAATAACATTCCCCCGTTTCGCTACCGGTAACCCCTACAGAACCCATCACTGTCTCAACCTGAAACAACTAGGCTGGCTAGAGCTTCAGAACTTTCTTGTAATCCCTCAACTCACTATTGCCCATAAAATACTGTACCAACCAAATAACACCCCTATACTCTCTCAACTCATAACCCTTTATAACAATCTTAACTCTCTCCGCTCTTCTAATAAAATCTTGGCTAGTTCTGTAAAAGCAAATAACACTGCTGGTGACTCTCTATTCACCAATTCAGAAGGTTCAAAATGGAATTTGTTACCTAGGAACATAACAATGATCACATCATTGCCTCTCTTCAAAAAAAATATTAAACTGCACTTCCAAAATCACTGGCTTTGTCCCTGCAGTAAACCTGACTAACCTTTCACTTGTATTAAGCAACTTTAATCCACCTCCTACTCATGTGTGACTCTTTCCTCCACTTTCCTTTCTTTTCTTATCTCACTTCATCTTACCATAGCTTCTTTGTCTGTTAACAGTCTTAACTTGATCTCATTTTCTAAACTCTTCCCTTCTTAACTTCTCCTTTTATTATTACTCTCTTTGTCTTCTCCTTCTTAGCTCCTTCCCTTTGTTACCTCTATCAAACTAGTATTTTTATCTTTGGGTAATTTTATTTTGGATTGTAACTGAGTCTAGTAACTAATTCATGTAGTAATAATTTTAAATTGTAGAGTGTTAGTTTTTCAGTTTTTTACTAATTTTTTTACTAATTCTAGTACTTTTACTTATGTTGGTTTTATGCCTTGGATTTACTTCTGTGGAGCTTTTCTCCCCGGGCCTCTACTGAAAATGGAAATATCTCCAGATAGACTAGCCCGGTCAACAAATGTAAAATAAATAAATAAAATAAAATAGATAGAAAAATAATTAGTCTGAAAAACAACTAAGATACTTTTATCACTAAAATAATAAAAACATTCGAATTTGCATCTATGAAGAGAGACTCTGTTGATATTTTAGATCAGGTCTATAAGGACATGGTGCAAATTTTAGAATGTATGAGCACAAGTTATTCAATACTTATGTACATTTTTTTCTTTTTTGTCCTTGATGCCTGTTAATTATCTGTTCCTCTCTCAGCCAGTGGGGCCCATTTGTTTCCCATCACTTGGGTGAAGGTTGGCCAAGAGGGGATATCATTCAGGCAGCCATAAGGGGTGGTTTGGGATTTTATCATGTTGGGAACCCTGTACTGCCCTTGGGCTTAGTGTGCAACAGACATGCTGGTGAGGGCATGTCTCCCACTTCTGCAGGTAATGTAACCCCCCAGGTCTGCCCTCTTTCTCTTGAAGTCAGTGCTTTTCAGTGATCTCCAATCTCCACCAGGGATTCTACCATGGGAACAAAAACCCAATTACGCAGCCCCTCTCTCCCTAAAAAGGGGGTAGCCAGTAAACTTACATCACTCCTGTCTTTCCCCTACTATTTTAATCCAGTGCTTTAGGTGATGTGTGAACAGGTATGACTTGAGCCTTAGCCATGGTTTTAGTGCTGTATGCTGACAGAGATGGCTACATATGTAGGTTAGAAAAGTTTATACATATACTGTTTAATGCATTGCTTCTATATTTGATTTCCCTGTATTCCGTAACTGGTTCAGCTTCTTCAATTATTGTTTCTATGTGCAGTGAAAATTAGAACAAAGCATTTGTCTTTTTAGAGAGTTACTTTTGATCCATTATATTCTCAAATGCTTTACAATAATTTATTCTTTACTTTCACTTGCTCAGTGGGTTTCCATGCTGAACATTTTAGATGTTTCTCACACTTTTTTTTACTTCAACTTCAGTCTTGTGTATCACTGTAAGTTCTTTGCTGTTTTCTTTTTATTTAATCAACTCAGTTTCACATTCAGTAAGGTCATAAATTACATCTTTGATATAAAATATGAAACTGAGTAGAACATTCATTATTCTCATGTATTTTTGCATTTATCTTTTATAAACTCTTTTCCTGCTTTTTATATAAGGATACAATTAGACAAATGCAGGGAATACGAAAAAGAAATGGACATCTCAAGAATAGAATTCATGAAAATTTATTTGAAATAAGAAATATATGATAGTACAAATGCACTTAGTCATCATTTGCATATTTTGGTGTTGACCACTGTTTTAATTTTCAAATGTTGGAAATAATGAAACCCTCTGTAATATGCAGGAAGATCTGCAGTTTAGCTAACTATAGGAATATGAATGGATAGTTAAGTTCTGCAGATGTACTTCTAAGGATAAATGAGAGCATATCCCTGCCACCTTGCCACCTATCCCTAGAGTGAGAGGACTGGCTCATTAATTAGCTTTCAAGTCTTGTGTTTTAATCCGTTTCTTATTTAAATATTGATTATTTGCAGTTCTGATTTTAAACTTGAAGAATGTCTCACATGAAAGCTTGTTGACTATAAACATTTATTTTGTCACTATTTATTTAATAAAGATGCTGCAACTGACAGACTTTTTATGTCTGTTTGTACAGTGTGCATATGAGCTTAACTGGTCTGCTTTTTCCTGCTACAGGCTTCTTTTATTTGCATCCAAAAGAAATACCAACCCACTTATTCATTAATTTTGGATTGTGCAGATCTAACACCATAGCAGACAGCCTTTCTAGCATTAAATATTGTAGTATCATTTTAATAATGTTCCACAGCACCAAAGTAACACATTAAATTGGTTAACATGCTGAAACTAAAGTATCACTTCTATAAATTCACACATAGAAGTTTGATTTGTACTATATTTTATGGGAGCCTTATTGGTTATGATGTTATGGAAGATATGGATATGCACAATCACCCCAGTCAGTATGAATACCACCACATATCTCCCCTGAAAAGAGGATACTCGTCTAGTGGGACTGACCTAGTCAACAAAAATAAAATAAAACAAAAAAAAAAAATAACTAAATAAATTTAAATTAAGTGCTGGGCTAAGGTAGCTGAAGATAGAATACAGAAATATTGTTATTGAGATGAAACAAAAAAATATAAAGGTTCCTGGTGCCTAGCTCATCAGCTCCTGAGGTACAGTTGTAATCTACTAAGCATGCCAGAGAAAGTTCCTGCTGTTGTGCATGCCAGGGATTCATGACAAAAACTGTGGCACAATGTCTGCTGTACAAGTTGTGAGCCTGATCTAGCCTTCTGACCTTGATATGGTTGTTTCTGGTTAACAACTGGGGTGGCAGCATTATCAATGTTTTCTTCCTGTTAATGATCTCCCTTTCTATACACCTTAGCATCTCTTAAACTCTATATATTTGGTCTTCTACACTGAGATAATTAGATGTGTCTTGCCTAAAGGTCCTTGTTTTGTAAGTAATGGCATCACTTTCTCTAATTTCATAGTCAGCATTAAATGTTACCATGTATTAAGAACCCTAACTATCTCTCCCAGATGACTATGCATTTTCTCTGTCCTCTCCTAAAACTCTACTCATGTACACATTTTTTCATCTCCTGAAAAATGGTCTACTGTCTTCCCAGTTCTTCAGTGCTATAAATGACAAAGATGTTAACAAAACTGTGACAAGTCATATCTCTATTAGGTGTACTACTAAGTACCATCTTATATGACACATGTCACCTGTAGATTTTAACCTGTCAACTAGTTTGGTAGCCACTTCCAATATGTTCCTCATCTTAATGCCTGCAAAATTGCTGTGGGTATTGTTCTATCAGAATCATGTGTTATAAAGTGTCAAAGCAGACCATGAAGCCAATATACATTACATTCACTAATGTAATTTCCTCATTGTATCTTTCTATTTCAGCAGCACATATTTAAAATAATCGTGAGACAGAGCCCAACTGGGGATGGTCTTTCAGTCCATGTTAGTGCACCAATCTTGTTACAGAGATCTTATTCATGTTACTCACTCAATCGTCTTCATTTTCCTGCATATTTCTCTGTGTCCTGCTACTCTTCCAATCCCCTTCCTCCTATCATGTGTAACATGCTTGAGCGCGCACACGCACACACACACACACACACACACACACACACACACACACACACACACACACACACACACACACACACACACACACACACACACACACACGCACGTGCGCACATGGTCTCTCTAATGGCATTTGTTTATGGCCATGTTGTAAGATTTGCTAATCTTTTGTTCATTAACAGTACAAGCACTTTTCTGGCATTCATGAGAGATGGCACAGTAGTGTACAGGGTTAAAAGCATTCTGGAAAAGTGACCAATGCTAAAAGCAGCAAAGTAAAAATCTGCAGCAGTCATGGTGTGTGGTGTTTAAAAAGAGCTAGTGGTCAATAGATAGTGACAAGTTCATATGTTTTCATATTAATTTTACAGAGGGATTGCAAGGCTGCAATTACTGAGACATGAGTTCTAACTCTGAAACTGTTGATAAGGAAAACCAATGACTTATGTCTGAATACTCTGTAACCATGAGATAACATCAAAAATGTAGAAAAATCAACAAACAGAACATATTAGCTTGTGATTTCCAATCACTGACTATACAGTTGCTGAATGGTACAGACTGGTACTAAATGTGTCATTACAGAGAAATGCTTTGGAAAAAAATAACATATTTTTTTCTTTTAGAACATCCATGAATTCAGCCAGCTATTTCATAGTTACTGAGAGCCAAAGACGGCTGCTGTAATTAATGGGCATACATCAGGAATTAATTCAAAGTGCATGCTAGTCCATTTCAGGACATACTCACTGCATACACACCTAGGGACATCTTGAACAAGTTATATTATCACTTTCATGCATTTGGTATGCAGGAAATAAATAGATCTGGAAAACTCACACGGACAGAGGGAAGTCATGCAAACTCTGCACAGAAAGTGCCAGAAGAGAAAACCAAGCACTGTAAGAAAGGAGTGCTAAAAACTGCTGAAACACAAATATTTTAATCATCAAACCTTCAGGAGGAGGTGTTGTCTCAGAGCATTATTTCAAACATACTATACTTCTGGTAGCCACAGAATTTGTGTAATGATTTCTAGAAAGCTGAAGATTGCCAAACAAATAGAATATGGAATATGATAAGTTCTCATAGTATCATATCTAAGAACAGAAACTATGTGTGGGTCCCTTCTGCCATTGTTGTTCAACCATAATTCTTAGCTTTTTTCATCTGAAATAATACTTTCATCACTTATTAGAATATGAATTGTTAACTGTCATCTGAGTCCTTTCTCTCCTCCAACCAAAAAAGGGGGCAAAACTATAATCATTTAAAACTGTAAGACACACACATCAAGAATTCCCGTCAAATCTAGTCAGCAGCACAGACAGTTCTTTGGTGAAACTTGGTAATCTTTCTGTCTAATGGAGCAGCAGTAGACCTCCAAACTGACACAGATCTCAGCCCTCGTTAGTGACCATTAGCTCAGGAAACTGAACTTCAGATTGTGATGTGTATCCAGTAGCTGGCATGTCCACTGTGGCAATGGTACCTATCATCATTATATATGCAACAGTCTTGTTGGTTAAACCAGAGTACATATATTTTAGTGCACTCATTAATGGGAGGTGAAGATTAGTGGTGCAGCTTCTCTGCATCTTTGGTGCAGCTAGCATTGTTATTACCTGTAGTGTCCCTTTTGTTTCACCTATCCCAACACTACTTCAGTGTCTCAGTGGATTTGATATTATTTAACCATTTGGAGCGCTTCTTCCATTTGTCTGCATCTGTCTCTAAGGAGATGCATCTTCTTGTATCCAGAGTAAACTTTTTTCATCTACTAGTAAATTATATCCTGTTTCCCTTCCCTCTGCTTTTGTATTACTTCCATTTATTTACAAGTCCAAGTAAAGGCTCTGGATAACCATATCATGTTCCTTTCCTGTTCTTAATGCAAAAGAATGTGCTCCCAAGTTCTCAAAATTCTCCTTACATGTCCTTCCATTAACCTTACAACTATCCTGGTAGACTTCCTCTCTGCTCCCTTCCTCTGTATTTTATGTTAGTTTCCCTCTCCCTCTGTTCTCTGTCTGATATTTCAACTGCAGCTTCCTTAGTGACTTTTCTAGTGATATGATCACCTTCCCCTCCTTGGAATTTATCTCTTATGTTATGTTTTCTGGCATTGTGCTGGACTTGGTTGTTGATTTCCCACCTTCATGTTCTTTCCACCAGTCTAGAAACAGTCACCTTTTATCATTAATCCTATTTTCCACTTTCTCTCCTCTTACTTTTTTATTCATGAATTCTAGGGCTACCTTTTTTCTTTCTGAGTTCCTCACATATCCACTCAGTGTTTATAACATTCGAATTTCAATTAAAATGTTAAGGACAAACAAAAGAGACACTGGAATGATTGTCTAAACTTTATGAGATGTTTATTAAGATTTCTTTTGAGAAAGAATGTGCTGTTTAAAGCTGTGCATCATATATGTACCACCTTAGTCTATCTATCCTATCTATCTATCTATCTATCTATCTATCTATCTATCTATCTATCTATCTATCTATCTATCTATCTATCTGTCTATCTATCCATCTCCTATACCTATATCTCCTTATCCATATTTCTATCTATACTTGTCACTGAGATCACATGCATTACATCAATTATTTACATTAGTTATTTTAAAATAACCTTACCTCTACAATAAGTATGCCATAAACATTTTATATCAAACACAGTTTCCTTTATACATTCAAAGGGCATTTTATTAAAAACTGTTGTTTATTCTTTAGAAACATAATTAAATCTTGAACTTTCCCTGTAACTGTCTGGTTACCTTTATGATTTTCCATTGCCAGAATATTCAATATTATTTACTTTGGATTTCTGATATTCCATTTTAGAGAGTTCTAAGTTTACTTGGAGACACATCTAAAAAGCGCTCTTTCTACAACTCTGAACAATCAAAGCTGTCATAGTCTCTAGGTTTTGCCAGCAGTACTGCAAATTTCCTTTCATTGGGTGTGTTTATCACTTACCCTTCATTAGAACTAATTAATACTAACACTAGCACACATCAATAACAAGTATAGAACTGGAGACCAGATTCTTCATCAGAAAATAAATGGAACATGATGAAGAGACAGATCCATTACCCAGTGCCTCCCCTTCTCTGGAATAAACTGCCTTTACAGGCTAAACACCATTATTCTACATGTTTCTTCAAATTAAACCTGGATGACTGGATGTGTGTTCTCAAAATAATTTCAGGACTAACTAGCTTCCCCCTGTTTGAGAAATGAGGGAAGCCTGAGAATGGCTTATGGCAAAGTGGTCATGGCAGTAAATGGGGAAATCAGAGGAAGCTTAACATTGAGATATAAGGGAAAATGGTAGCATAGGTTAACAGCTTTCAGTATTCAGGAGGTGTGATGGATGAAAGTTTGCATGAGGAGGTCAAAGCTTGAATCAGAAATGCTACAGTCAACTGGCACAGAGTGTCAAGGGGTGTGTCTGACAGAAACATGCCAAAGAAACTGAAGCATAGGATGTAGAAACAATGGTGAGACCTGTACTTGTACATGGTACAGAAAGCTGGGCAGTGAAGGCACAGCAGCTGATGAAGCTTAAGATTATGGAGCTGAAGTTCCCGAGCAGCTCCAATTGCTGAAAAGGTCAAGGACAACAGAATATGACAGCTCGATTACATGTGCAGGAAAGCAGAAGACAATTTGGGAAAGACAACGGATGAGAATGCCAGTCTAAGACATGGCTGGATTTTGTGACAGAAGATCTGAGATGAACAGCTGTGACAGCCAAGAAGGGTAGGAAACAGTCTGTATACATGGGGAGAAGCAGTGACAGTTAATTTGACATCTCAATCCTATGTACAAATTGGAAAAAGGTTTCATGGTGACTCTAACTACAAAACATATTTTGTTAAAAAATATGCAAGAACAAATGTTATAATCTGGAGATTTAAGAACACGCAGGGATAATGTGAAGAAACACTGTTCATATATATTGGTAACCTTATGCTTTAGTTTCTTTGTAGAGGTGGCAGTATAGGCAAAAATAATATAAGGCAGCAGGCAATTATGGAAAACATACTAGTTCTGCCAGGGAGTAGGAGGAAGTAGTTTTTTCTTTGGTTATTTGTAAATGATTTCTTACTTGATTTCTTACTTAATTGTTATTTGTAAATGATTTCTTAATAAGCAACAAAATGGCAAATATTGATAGTACAAGAAAGTCTCATCTGCTTCCCTGTATATATTTTTTAGTGTTGCAGTCCTTTGTAAAACAGAGCCATAAAAAATCAACGTGTGATCCCTTGCACATGTTCTTCAATGCGTTCATGCTTGGACTATGTAATTACATAAAAGTCTGCTTGACTTAAGATGTGTATACATTCTGTAGCAACATTTTAATTTAAGAATGTTTAAATAGAGACGTTCTTGCATCTAGACTCAAGGCAATACAGCACTCATAGCAGTATGACTTTCCTCTTTCAATCAGCAAAGGTCAGCGCAGACATCTTATTATGGTGCTTTTATTTATTTTTCCTTTTAGCTGGGTTATTATTTCCTGTAAGTGACAATTCTGCTTCAAAGATAAAATAGTGGCACTTAACTCACAAAGACAGCACTGGAGTTGTATTTCAGGTAACTCCAAACCCCAGAGGTAAATCTGAAATACAAAGTATGATTCAATGAAGTATCTCCAAAGAAGGCCATCATGGTGAATAATTAATAAGAGAATTTTGGCAAACTACATTAAGTCATATGCCATATAGAACTCCCACATGTATTGTTATTAGCCCAACTTCAAATGATACACACTATTCTTTATAAACCTGCTGATTGTCCTGCTCTCTCTTCCTTCATCACCATCTACTCTCCACCTCGTACCCTCAGGACATCTAACCAGCATCTACTACAAATATACTATCCCAAAAAATCAGTGGGCAAACTCCTATATAAGTACTCTATGGCCCAAGCTTGGAATAAACTTCCTAGAGAAATATGCAGTATAGTACACCCATCTCATTACAAAGAGAAACTTAAACTTCATCTACTTAACTCCAAAACCTGCCCCTGTCAAGCCCCAACTTAACTCCCCCCTCTCTACTCCTGTTTTCTCCCCTTCTCTTTATACATAGGCATTTCTTCCACCTCACAAAATTTCATATTACTAAAATGATATTTAACCACCACTGTTGAAGTTCTTAAGTGATAGTTAACTCACCACTGTTGAAGTTCTTGACGTTTGTTTATTGAATTAATGTAAATAATGTATATACTTAGTTATCCTGCTCAACTATTAATATCCTTCTTCCTTGACTTTAAGAATTTTTATCTCTATATAATCTGCATATCATGAATGCACAAGTACAAAGTTGTATATATAACTATTTCTGGCATTTTATCTTGTAAACTGTATTTTTTTCTGTTGTATTGGAGCTTTTCTCCTCAGGTGTCCACTGAAAATGGGCCACAAGCCCAGTTGGACTAACCTGGTTAACAAATGTCAATAAATAAATAAATAAATATGACAAACTTATGTCAAAGTTCCCTAACTCAGGGTGCCATTGTCCCTAACAACCTGATGTCAGGTGGGAGTCATTATGCAGTGTGTTATTTGGTGTAGGGGAAAATCTCTTACAAAGGTGTAAATGTTAATACATTGATTACTAACTATAGGAACTAATGTCAGGTGAAGTAATTGTGCAGTGCATTGTTTAGTGAAGGGGTAGATCTCTTACAAAGCTTTGAATGTTAATACATTGATTACTAACTATAGGACCTAATGTCAGATGGAAGTAATGGTGAGGTGTGTTGTTTGGTGTAGGGGTAGATCTCTTACAAAGCTGTAAATGTTAATACATTGACTACTAACTATAGGACCTAATGTCAGGTGAAGTAATTGTGCAGTGCATTGTTTAGTGAAGGGGTAGATCTCTTACAAAGCTTTGAATGTTAATACATTGATTACTAACTATAGGACCTAATGTCAGGTGAAGTAATTGTGCAGTGCATTGTTTAGTGAAGGGGTAGATCTCTTACAAAGCTTTGAATGTTAATACATTGATTACTAACTATAGGAACTAATGTCAGGTGAAGTAATGGTGCGGTGTGTTGTTTGGTGCAGGGGTAGATCTCTTACAAAGCTGTAAATGTTAATAAATTGATTACTAACTATGCAACCTGATGTCAAGTGGGAGTAATTGTGCAGTGAGTTGTTTGGCGTAGGTGTTGGATCTCTTACAAAGCTTTAAATGTTAATACATTGATTACTAACTGTAGGACCTAATGTCAGATGGAAGTAATGGTGCAGTGCATTGTTTGGTGAAGGGGTAAATCTCTTACAAACCTGTAAATGTTAATAAATTCATTGCTAACTATACAACCTGATGTTAAGTGGGAGTAATTGTGCAGTGAGTTGTTTGGTGTAGGTGTAGCTCTCTTACAAAGCTTTAAATGTTACTACATTGATTATTAACTATAGGCCCTAATGTCAGGTAGAAGTAATTGCGCAGTGAGTTGTATGGTGTAGGGGCAGATCTCTTACAAAGCTATAAATGTTAATACACTGATTACTAACTATAGGACCTAATGTCAGGTGGACGTAATTGTGCAGTGAGTTGTTTGGTGTAGGGGTAGATCTCTTACAAAGCTATAAACGTTAATACATTTATTGCTGACTATGCAAAGAACAGCTACCAGTAAACAATGCATTTAATATACTTCCATAACATCACAGATTTTGCAGAGCTTTTTTATATTGCCTAATGTGCTCCTAGGTATGAAATGCTGAGTTGCACATATGAGTAACACAGCTGTTTGTGAATCCTTAATCTGCCTCTCACACTGCTACCACACAATGGACAGATTATATACAATTTTTTTTACTTAGAAACATTTTGTTCTGCACCTAACCACAAAACTTTCATATGGCTAAAGTGGGCCTGGTTCATACTGGCAAAAAAATTAAAGAGCTGCAACTTAAACTACCATGCAAAGAACCCTACCATTTCCAACAATTAACTTAATGATAAACTACAGAAGTAAAAAAGTACCAAAGAGAAAAGGGCAAGTTTAATTTTTAACTTTTTTTTTTCTTTCTAAATATCATTTTAATATCACTGAATAAACAGCCCAAAGTAACATGTTTTAATAAGTGTATTTGTGTTTGTGATGGTCTCCTCATTTAAATGAGTGAGTCATGGCTTCTGAAAAGATGATAACAATTCACAAGTACTCTTTACTTTCTGGCCAGGCTTTCTTATTCTGTGTAACAAAGGATTTGTGGAATATTCCATACAGAGAAGAAATCAGTTAATGCCTTTGTCCCGGTGCTGTTCAATGCTAACGATGCATGCTAATGGTTAACAGTGGAAGCTTGCTGCTAACTGATGTGTGCAGTATCTGAAAAGCAAACAAAACAAAACAGAGAGAGGAAGAGATCTCAGAGTCTTTGACAGCATTCAGCACAGGGAGCACTCCCAGTAGACCAATTAAGTCAAGGAATTTGCTTTGTGCTTTTTTTTATATACTTTACTGGAAGTACATAACGGTTCTTGCGTAAACAAATATTGTAGACTTGTGGAAAATAACTGGTCTTTCATAGTTTAACAAGAAACTTGCTTTTATATTTTCAATGCTGCAGGAGTTTTTAAAGCAAAAACTTATCCATCAAATGGGTTTCCCAGGTTAGTTTCCTTCCCCTTTGGGATTTAAAATGCAGAAAAAACACAAACATGTTTGTAGACTACATGACATACATGCTATGCTATCGTTTAAATAAAATGTGTTTCAAGGTATGATGTTCTTTGCTAGGTCTGTCACTTTCTAATATAAATCACAGGACACTGTCCATTTTATAAACATAAACCTTCTTCCAAAATGTTCATGACAAAACTATCCATGTTTTTCTTATTTTTTTTAGCATTTCTTACACTACTGCTATCTGTGATGCTTGTCATGAAGGATTTATGCAAATTTTCAAACAAAGTGCCCTGGGAATCAATCAACAGTCATTTCAGTCTGATAATATATGTATGCTTGCTCTTACTAAAGTATCATATTAGGGTAAATAAGACAATTTTTTATTATTCTTTTGTCAGGTGGACTGCATGTAACATGAAATGTCTTACATGCTTTCCTAACTTTACTTGGTGTGTGTGAAATTTTCTCCTTTGAGCAGTTAAGATTTTGTTCAAGCCAATATGAGGGCTTCAAAGCAGAAAATGAGTGAGAGACAAAGAAGTTTAGAAGGTAGAGAGAGATGAACAGGAAATTAAAACAGTGTTTGGTAAAAGAAACTAAGGTGCACTTAGTGGAAAAATCCATCTCTGCAATATTTGCTATTAAATATTTAACCTGACAGGGCCCTGATTTTGCCTCATAGTTTTGCTCTGTTCCTTGTTTAATTTGTGATTCTTTGGTAAATTACTGAAGATTGTGTTTTAAATGAATAACAGTAATATTTAAAAAATTGTTCTTGACTGTGGGCCTTTGTTCCCACATTATTTTTGGCTTTGCCCCTGATTCTTGAGCAAAGAAGATGAGAGTTATGCTGCTAGTACTAGCTGATCTGAGCCAGACTGGGTACTAACCATAAGCTATATTATAGTCTAGATTGAGTTGACCATATCAGGAATAATCACTTTTAACTGTTTCAGAGGAGGTAGTTAAGTGTGAAAAAACTAGCAGATGCATGGTTCATACAGTACCAGTACAATGACACTACTGGTGATAATGTGTAACAGAAGGCATGTCTTACATGGCATAGGAAGTCTTTTGGCTTTTTCTGGTTAGGGGTTGCCACAGCAAAACACCAGTCCGCTAATGATTGGCAGTGAATTTTTATGATGCCAAGTTGCCAGCCCAATGCTGAACCTTCAAAGAAGGCATACCCATTCACGCACCTACCTGCATGTCTTTAAGTATCACGCGACAGCAGGGAGGACATGCAAACTCAACACCGAAGGCACTCCAGCCGAGAATCGAATGGGAGGACCTCTTGCTATGAGGCAACAACACTAACCACTGCACCACCAGGACATAGGAAGTGCTATAGCTATATTACTGTCATCATGTCAGGTCAGGTGCACTATAACCTTCAAAATAAAGATACAGGAACAAAGGGAAACAGGCTTCTCTTGGTACTGGATTTGTTTCAGGCACATGACGATAATCATCACACAGGACTTTTTGGATTATCTGCTTATGGGCACCATATCGAAATGTTGGCAGAGTGCTCAAAAGCCCCCAAAAAAAGACCAAAAACCCGCAGAAGAGCAAATCTCAAAAATAACTCTTCTCCTTAACAACCCTCACATCCCCTGAACTTATATATACCAACTTCAGGATTGTCATAGTTCATAGAAAATGGAATATTCTGAGAAATGTCACATTGGACTTGATATATACAAGTCTGTTCTTTTGGCCATTCAGTCTCCACATTTTGGGACTCACTCTAGCTGGTCCTAATATTTCAAATGGTTACCTTGTTTACGACATTATTCATTTATGTGCTTTTGCCAGCCTTGGTAAATCTTATTAGTATAATTCTTGGTATTAAAATTATGCCTGCTTCTTTCTGAATGTGGATCAGTACCAGAGAAATATCAATAAACTATTTTACAGCTCATAGCTTATTGTATAAAGCATACTGAAAAAATACACACACACACACACACACACACACACACACACACACACACACACACACACACACACACACACACACACACACACACAAGCAATGTAAATAAATTATGTTAGGCATTTTATATTTACCATTAAGAATCTAAATTTAATTTTATTTCATTTGTTTCATCTAATTTCATCAAAGTCCTGTAATAGCAAGAGCTGCAATTCTCAAGGAAATGTCTAACATTATTAGCTTACCAAGCTAACTAATTTTGTTTGCAAACTGTTAGGAAAAGGAGGATACATTTCCATGATTGCTGTAAAGCTCAGGTAATGTAATAATTTATTCTGGGAATTTTGGCTATCATCTATATTACTACAAGAATCAAGTGCCAATATATGTATATCAATCCAAAAGGCTATTATACTTCAGGCAGAGATGAAAATCTTACTTAAATATTTATGTATTAAGAGGTCATATAGTGTACTGCGCCATGAAAAAATATTGATTTTTCATTATTATAATGTCATGGAATAAAATGTCTTTACATTAGGTGCTTTTACATTTCAAATATTTATGTTCTTCCATATATTGTTTTTATTGCCTTTAAAAGTCAAAGTGGAGATATATCTAAATAATAGAATGAATGTACTTATTTACAACAGTGCAGCATTTCTAGTGGCATCAGACGTGTCTTGCTTATTTTGTGAAGTAATCCACTTATTAAATTATTTTCTCATACTGATTTCATTTTTAGTTGGAAACTAACAAAATTAATTGAAGTGCGCCTTAGTGGTAAAAATCAAGGCACCCTCCAACCTATTACTGATTTATTTTATTGCACATCAGCAAGTGAAACATCATCAAACATACTCCATCTAGAGATCTAAACCTCTTCTAGAACATCAGAAGAACAGTTTGGTGGGACAGGTATATTTTGCAGAGTTTACCATGTTACAAAATATCAAGATAATGTAATTTGCTAAGGTTGGGGCCCTCAGCAACCACAGGGATTGCTGATGCCCAAGGCTGGCTATGATGTTAGTAAAATAGGATTTTTTAATTGGCTTTTATTTATTATTTGACATGGTTCCGAAGGTGTCTATAATTTTGGAGGCTAGTGTTATTTATCATGTGGCCATTTTCCCATTCCTTATCCTTTAACAGCAGGAGATGCTTAGTGTCTTTTCTAAGCCATCTGTGCTGGGTTTGATTTTATGTGTTTTATGCATAGAATAGCTAAGTTGAGAAGTATACCTCATATTTAGGAAGGTAGAATTAAATTTGGAGACTGTATCATCCAAGAGTAGAGTTTATTTGAGGGTATTCCATTCCATCCATAGCTTCAGGTTGGTAGTAAAGTTTTCTTTTTTAATGTAATACAGTTATGGACATGATTATATTGGAGCTGTTTACATTATTACTGCATTGGGAGGTGGTTGCAGAAAGTGTCAGTAAAAGAACCAGAGGAAGCAATATTATTTGGGGCTGTTGTTAGGATCCATCTAGGACTGGCTGTTTATTGCAGCTTTTGTCATATATTCTAGGAGTTGAGATTCATAGATTCATAGATTAGTACTAGGCTAACTGCCCCTGCGAGCCATTTTTTAAGCCTAGCCATTTATCCCCTGTGAGACTCAAACCCTGTACCTTGTGTTTGTAAGGCAAACACCTTAACCATTAGGCCACCCTCCCAACCTTAGTTGGGAGAAGGCATACAGATTGATGGAAAATTTTTGGGGAGGCAGAGGTATGGTCACCTAGAATTATAGTTTCAAGGTATATGTTGTCTGATAACCAAGATATAACATCTTCTGTGGTGGCTATATTATCATTAGGAGGTAGGTATATGGCAGTAATGCATATAATTTTATGATACTTCAGCTAGGAGCATTGCTAAATTGTGGATTTCTGGTGATATGGAAATAGTTGGAGTTCATCTGAATATAAAATTGCTACTTTGCCACTTTTTATGTTCCTGATTATTTCTAAGACTATTATATTCTGGCTGGAGAATTTTATCTTTAATTTTGGGCTTCAGCCAGGTTTCAGTGGCTATAAGTATATCATGAGAGTATAATGCCAGGTGGGCATGTAGGTCAGGTATTTATGCTTTTCAGGTTCATTTTTTGAAAGAGTATGTGAGTTTTTATTTTAAAAAAGATAGGCTGTATGCTGGTGTATTTTTCTGACAGGTGTATGCATTGTGACTTAGGCCAGGGTTTGGGTAAATGTCCCTATTAAAGCTGAATAGTACAGAAAAAGGTTGATAGGTAGGAAGACATTTATATTTTTGTTTTACGGTTAATTTTGGGAGGTTGGAGTTACAATGTTTATAGCTGGTTAATAGAGTTGTAAATTAGTGGTGGTTTAGAAATCAGGTGATACAATGTGAGGCTAGGTTTACTTGTAGTGTTGTGAGTTGTGATTAGAATGAGCAATGAAGTTAGGAGGGATGTTTGTATGGTATTCAGTCAGGTGAGAAAGTGTGAAAAGAAAAAATGTAAGCAAATTAAAAAGTAACATTTTGTTAATGTGGTTAGATAGTTCTATGTGAAAGCTAAGAGTGACAATGTTATGATTTAGTGTGGAGAGAGATGTGTGTGAGGAAAGAGAATGTGTTAGGGAATTAGATCTTTACTTAATGGTAATTAGTATGGGGCTTTTGGGAGTTATAGTTATGATTGGAGAATCATGTGGTATAAGTAGGTTAGTAGTCCAGCAACATTTTTGAAACTGGTAGTTGACTGGAAAAAGATGACAGTGTAAGAGGCATTGTTTAAATGCTGACTAAGTGGGGTGTATGGGAATTTGGTGGTAGGGTAGGAGAGCACCAAGCACCCACTCATAGTGAGGGAGAACAGAGCAAGGTGTAACTGATCCAGGACAATGTGCTGGATCAAACAGTTTATGGGAGTCACTACTATCAGAAGTAAAGGTGTATAATCAGGAAGAGAGCCATAAAGGTTTGATGTTTTCTGTAGTTGCAGGGAGTTACACAGCTTTGTGGCAATCTACCTAAATTAAAATATGCATTTCCATAAGAAATATGGCCTATTGCATTATTTAGTTATTAGAAAAAGTCCAGCTTTTAAAGTAAAAGCCCTCATATGAATTCTTCATATGGTGCATATAGTGTTTTGTTAGTAGCATTTTAATCTATCTTGTCAAAGCAGTTAAAGCATGTTTCCAGACAAAATCTATCCCATACCTGTGTAGTCCTAACACTACCTTGTTTATAGGTAGGAATAACTTCATAAATGTTGTGCTTAGTTGATTATTACTATGTATGATGTTTAATAACAGCTTAGATTACTGAAGCAGTACTGTTCATTTTATTGGCAAGGTCTGCATTAAACATAATAGCTTAGGATTTTGACTGCCTCTAACTTTTGTTACATTATAAGGTATAGTGACACCCATGTGCCTAAGTTCTTTCTCTTTTAGTTGCTTACTGGGTTGCATTTTAACTGGAATAACCAAATATCATTATTTGATATCTTTATGCCTAAGAATTTTTCATTTGTTGCTGCCTTTAGGAAAACACATTTCTGGCAGTTTCTCCACTTGAGTGATAATGTATCCTGACAAGTTTTCAATGTGTTATAACCTTTTATTATATTGTGCTTGCTCCCCAAATTTATAAAATCTCTGCTAAAGATAAGGCACTGAGATGTCTTGATTTAACAAGAAAGTCAAAATGTCACATGAGTAATAAATTACTTTGTCAAGCCCCACCAAACTTCATCTCCCACCCATTCATACACTAACATCAACTATGAATGGGTGATGCCAGATAGTCTGTGCTAGTGTGTTAGATACAGGCTGAACAGGAAATGGGGTGTAGTTGGGGGGGGAGTCCTGACTAATTTCCCCAACTCAGATATTTTCCTAATGTGTCTATCAATGTTAGTGTGTGTTAATCTTAAGGTTCTGCAAGTAAAATAATCCAACAGTGTAAACAATGAAGCAAACACATAGAAGGAGCATAAAAACAAAACTTCAAGCACGTTTATTAAAATGAACCCAGCAGATGGTTTACCTCGCTTATTGTGTAGTGTGTGACTCCTACTGTGTGGGTATAACTGATAGGATGTTCAAAGATAGGATTAGGGAACATCTCTATATTATAATTTATTTTTTTTATTTATTTAACATTTCTTAACCAGGAATGTCCGACTAGGTTCCACAGATCCTGTTTTCAGCGGAGGCCCGTGGAGAAATGCTCCAAATGCATGTCTTTGGAATGTGGGAGGAAACCGGAGTACCCGGAGGAAACCCACGCGAACACAGGGAGAACATGCAAACTCCACACAGAAGGCACCACAGCCGAGAATCAAACCGGAGAACCTCTTGCTGTGAGGCGACAACGTTAACCGCTGCACCACTGTGATAGGTGATAGGTTCTAGCAACAATGCACTGTCTAAGCATGTTATGCAAGAAGGGGTCAGTCATACCTTTCGTTTTTTTCATCATTGACCATACCTTTCATAGTATAAAAGAAGGTGACATTAGGAACTACACTGAGAGCAAAGAAGGGAGATGGCTCATTCGACTTAGGGCAGATAAGGGGAAACGCTTAAATGGAAAAGCCTCCCTTAGGCCTGTATTGAAATCTAGGAGTTTAAAAGTGTAATGACTTTTTAATTGAATGTTTTATGATTATATATACAGATATCTATGTATATATATATATATATATATATATATATATATATATATATATATATTTATATTTATATATACATTTTATATTTTTTATTTTTTGTTATAAAATGTTGTATTTTGTGATTTGCATATTTGCTTTTATGGTAAAATTTAGTTATAAATTCATGTTTTAAATTGTACTCAGTATGTGCTTAAGGTACAACCCAATGCTTTTCATCATGTGATTTTCTGTCATGTGATTTTCATCATGTGATTTTCATCATGCAGTTTGATTGGCCAGGTTGTTGTATTTAAACCTAGTTATGGGATGTTCAATATTTTAGTCTGATGAAACTAACTGTGAAAGCGCTTACCTGTGCACTGTGTTCGTTTTAATAAATGTGCTTGAAGTTTATTTTTATGGCCCTTCTACGTCTTTGCCTCATTGTAAACACTGTTCAATTATTTTATTTAAGCTTCTTCTTATGCAACGATGCATTTATCCTTTGGAGTTTTGTTTGGTTTTGCTTTAAGGTTCTACAAATGCTTTAGTGGTCATCATGCATGGTTCCCCCCTTTTTGAGTTGGCCAGTGCATATATATATATATATATATATATATATATATATATATATATATATATATATATATATATATATATATATATATTGTGTGTTTTGCTCTGCATTTTTTAAAGAAGTTGATATCCCTTTATCTCATTTGGGTGCCTATTTTACATCCTGTAGTTGGTTGTACAAGGTCATTAATTCAACAGCCCTTATTTATGTAATTATCTACTTATGCATTTATTTTAATGTAGGTGATTTTACTGTCAGCTTCCCCTCGTTATGTAGTTTTGATTACATATAACAGTTTCAGTGTACTTATCCGAAGAAATCTATTTTCTCTTTCTGTTTGTGTCTACTTCTCATTGATAAATCTATCAAATGGTATTCATTAAGGAAGACGTTACTGAAGATGCAGGTAAGCTATGTGCAGATGAACTGTATTTGCACAGTTGTTCAGAAGTGTGAGGAGATTCTCCATTTCCCATGAGGTGCATTGACATTGGAGTAATTTAAATCAAGAAGTAAGCTGCTCTGGTGGTGTAAAGGGATATAGCCCTAACAACAGTCTAGCCAACTTGAGGTCAATTAGTGGTTCAGGTGACTGACCAACAGGGAAGGATAAGCATTACCTGGTAGGATGGGTGGCCATCTGGGCATCTCCTACAGTGATTCCTTGTGGTGACTCGGGATGTCGCTGTTGGGAGGGGTTATCCAATATGGGGTAAGGTTGTGAAGTCAATATATTGCACAACTCTATTATAGGCCTGCTCGTCAGATGATATTTTGGGCATTGTACTAGGAGTTGAGTGGAGTACCAGTACATCCAGCAAGAATGTGGGGCACTGGAAAGGCTGTCAGTAAGAAACTGAGATCCCCCATAAAATCATCCAAAGCTAGTTATGAAAATAAAATTGCCAAAGATTCCAAAGACAACCACAAGGCATTCTATAACTATGTCAAAAATCTAAATGGCAATGCTCAGATCTGCTCTGAGCTAAAACAGAATGGCATTAGATATACTGATCCCAAGGATATTGTCAATATCCTGGCAGATCGATTCAGTGCCAACTTCACCCCCCTCACACCCCCTAAATGGCCCATCTCAATACCGGAAGATTGCCAAATTCCGGTTATAACGGCCACACAGGTAAAAAACACACTCTCCAAAGCTAAGAATACAGCATCCATGGGACCAGATGACACCCCGGGCTGTGTACTACATGAACTACAATATTAACTGGCACCTCAACTAAGTGTCATGTTTAATCATAGTCTCAGCTCAGGTTTTGTGCCCACTGAGTGGCGCAGAGCTACAGTTATCCCACTCCACAAGGGGGGACCCACCTTTTATTCCGGAAACTACCATCCCATCAGTCTGACAAGCCTTATCTTCAAGGCCATGGAGCATATTATCATGGAACTTATAAACAAAGAAATTGGCAACCTTCAAACACTGGACCCCACCCAGTTTGGGTTTGTGAAGGGCCAATCTTGTCTCCTGAACCTGATTGACTTCTTTGATTCAGTCTCCAGAGCCATGGACAAGGGTAAGGTGGTCCACACAGCCTATCTAGACCTTGCCAAGGCCTTTGACACCATCCCCCACTCTGGAATCATAGATAAAATTACTAAGCTGGGCATTAATCCCTACGTCACCCAATGGGTTGCTAACTGACTTACTGATAGAACCCACACTGTAAAAGTAGCTGACTCCAAATCCAGCTCCAGACAAGTGACAAGTGGAGTACCTCAGGGTTCAGTCCTGGGACCGCTCTTGTTTGGCATCTACTTCTCTGAAGTACAGGCCAACACTAAGGGACTCTGGCTAACAAAGTTCGCAGATGACTGCAAACTGGGAGCCATTATTGAATCCCCAAATGATGTGGATACTCTACAAAAGGGCCTTACAGAAACAGATGCTTGGTACCAGAGCCATGGGCACAAGCTCAATGCCAAGAAATGTATAGTTATCCCCGTTGGGAAAAAAATGTGTATCCGTGAATTACCATATAGGTGGCAGTACACTAAACACCAAAAGTGTGATAAGGGACTTAGGGACACAGGGGGACAGTGGTCTCACCTTCAATAACCACATCGCCACAACAGTCAGAAAATCCTTCTATGTGGCACACCTCATCACTAAGGGCTTTTCATCCAGAAAAAAGGAGGTCATTGTCCTACTGTACTCATCCCTCATTAGACCCATTATAGAATACAACGCCCCATTTGGTATGTACCTCTCAAGACATCTGCAACAACTGGAAAGGCCGCAGAAATACCTCACTAAAAGAATCACAGGCCTAAAGCAGATGCCCTACGCTGACTGCCTTAAAAAACAACAGCTATACTCTGTCGCATATCGTCTACAGGCAATCTCTGCTTAACATACAAGGCCATGTCAAACCCAGAGCTGTTGGACATGCTACACTTAAAGAAATCCCAATCCCTCAGAACCACATGCTCCAGGGATCTAAACCTTGTCGTCACAATAAACAAAACATGCTGGAGGGATAGTTTCCTGACCCAGAGACTCCCCAGACTCTGGAATAGGTTGTCCATACATGTCGAGCAGAGTGCCTCTTTGGCTCTCTTCAAAAGGAACCTTGACTATTGGATGGGAGAAAGGAAATTAACCCCAGGGATCACGTCAGTTGCTCTGCTAGACAGGGGTCCAGGGAAGTAAATAGTGTGGGAAGAAATAGCCAGGGAATTGTTATAGCTAGGCTTGTATAGGCCCTAGGGCTGATAGCCTAGTACCGACCTATGAACCTATGAACCTATAGAAAGGGGAGAGATAAAGAAAAATATATATATATATTGAATAGTAGGTGCAAGTATCCTGAATGTGTGTGCTTTCATATAGTTTATTTTATCATTTGAAATTCATTTCAAACATATTTTTCATCTGAGGCAATGTTCAAACATTTCTGGAGAGTTGATATGCATCCACTTACTTCCACAATATTATGACTGGAAGCATTCCAATGTCCAGCCTATCCAACTGGAACATGATCTGAATATCATATTTATATACCACACATTTTTTGTACTATAGACTTTCTGTCAGTATGACATGAATATTTTCCACATATCCCAAAATTCATGCTCTCATAAGGCCTTGATTTGAGCTTATTTTTAGACTTTTTTGCATTTTTATTCACTGTGCCTTCTTAGTGTAAATGTGATTATAATCTTCTTTACCTGTCAAAAAAGTGACTATATATACTCTTCCATTTACTATTATTAGTCACTGTCTTGGTCAATATATTTGGCTTCATCATGGAATGTCAGTTCTGTTTTGATCAGTTCTGCTGTCTCTGTCTTTCTGTTGTGACATGGAAAGAAAATATGCAAGCAGGATCATCAGTTGTTTTTAAACACATGCATGGCCTTTTACCCGTTAGCACAATTGTTTAAGCTATTAACATTCCAACAATAAACTCCTGGGCTACCTATATTTCATTATATTTTATTCCTTCTGTATACGTAATGATCATTTCCCTTCTGTGTGACTCAGGAGAGATTTGTGTAAGTTCCCTTGACTTTTACCTTGAAGTCCTTTTAAGCCTGATATTGCCCTCTTTGCTCTCTGCAGGCATTTTTCACTTCTAGAATATGTTTGTGTCATGATATATTCTAGAAGCTGCAGTGCTTAGTCATATATAAAATGCAGTTTATTATATACTAACAAAATGAATGCAGGTTCTTCCAAGCAAAATCAGTCTTGTGGTTTAACCAAAAGCATGGGGGGTACATTTGTATACTGCTGGGAAAGAATCTGTGTTGGTAGATCTTTCTGGATTCTTCTGGCAGGAACAACTATTTTCTCCATCACTGTTGTTGATTCTCTGTCTCCTAGAGCTGCTGCACTGGACATCAATTCTCTCACAAAGGACAAACATTCTCCGCTTGGGCTTATTTCAGCACTCTTTCTTTATAATATTCATTAGTGCATTAAATAAACTGCTCTTACTAATACAGTTAGGTGTCCTTTTGTTCTTAAAGAAACAAGTACAACTTAGCATCATTAGCCCTTCCTGGCTGGCTGTCACTTCTGTTGTTTCTTTGTTTGCTATTTACCATGTGGCCGAGTACTGAGTTACTGTCCTTTATGACTGGACTTCTTGCTGCTGCATCTCGCTTGCACTGGTTGGAGACATTTACAAACCAATCTGATGATTTTTCTAGTGTTAGTACAACAGGGAAGCAAAAAAACAATATTTCCCTGGAATACGTTCTGCTATTTCCATTGTTGTGAACTACTGTTGGGCATTTATACTGTACCTGCTTTATTTTTTGTCTAGCCAAGTGTTGAAGCAACCTTGGACATTTGTAATAGTTATTGTTGTGAGACAAGGATAATTATCACCATTTTTCTAAGTGTCTGAGCACTACTGGCCCTTGCTGTGTTGTTTGCTGGTTGAGTCTCTCATTGTATTTGTTCTGTTGTTTAGTAATTACTCAGCACTGAGCTGTACTCCTTCATGAAGAGACGAATGGTGGTCAGTGTGCACATTTTCAGTTTTATTCATTACATTAGTTCTCGCAGATCATTAATTGTTCCCCTGATTGACAGCTTCCAGATTGTGCACAAGGTGGCATTAGCTTGCACTTATCCTCGATTGGCTGTTATATATAGTTAGTCTGTGTTAGGGAGAATTCGCCTGCCAAGTAACTTTAATAACTTCATTTAGTTACACATACTTAGTGAATTAAGAAACTCCACATTGTTATGTATCTCCCATAATATAGCACAAAACTTATTTGACTATGTACAGTTTTCTTTTTAATTCAAATTAAATTTTCTGAATCTCTAGACTAAAATGGAATGTCTGCTATTTGCTTTCCCTTTTGCCAGCCTCATAGTACTTGGTATCCTGTAGTAATATAACTGCCTCATGCTTGCAGACAATGAATTCTTATCGTCATCATCATCATCATCACCCCCTTTTCCCATTTTCTGCATGGTTTCAGGGTGACTTGTTATCTGTCGCCATCTTTCTCGATTCGATTCAATGCCACACTCCTGCCTTCTTTGACACTCATGCCTGACTGTCACAGATCTTCTCTCAAACAATCCATCCATCGCTTTGCTGGATACCCTCATTTCCTTTTGCCTTCTTACGGTATATACCAAATCATCTTTACCAGATTGTTTTCTGCTTTTCTGCACATGAGCCTGAACCACTGCAATATGTTCCATTTAATCTTTTCTGTAATTGGAGCTAGTGTGGGTTCTGCTCCTATGTCCTCAGTTCTTTGTCTGTCCCACAGTGTGCATCCTGCCACCCTTCTCAGGCACTTAATTTCCATCACCTCTAGCTTTCTCACCTGCTCTGCCTTTAATGCCCAGGTTACTGTACCATACAGTAGTGCTGGTCACACCAATATTTTGTACATCTTACTTTTCAGCTTCTTTGGCATTCTTTTGTCATACACTACACCTGGCACTCTATTCCAGTTGGCTGCAGCCCCTCTGATTCTAGCTTTGACCTCTTTATTCAGACTCTTTGTTTCCTAAACTACCCCTCCAGATACTTGAAGCTGTTAATCTGTTCCACTAACTTACTTTCTGTTCCACTTCTCAGCTTCTTCTGATTTCCCCCATTTGTTGCCATTACCACTGTCTTATCTGTACTCAGCTTCATCCTATGTGCCCTCAGCTTTGCATTCCATTCTCTTATCCTTTGCTAACGTTCTTGCTCAGAGTCTGCCTGTAATGCTACATCATCTGCTTTCAGCAGCTTTGTTAATCTGTCCCCTCCGACCTGTTTGCTAATGTAATCCATCACCAGTATGAACTACAGTGGCCTCAGAGCTGAACCTTAATGCACATCCATTCCCACTAGGAACCCCTCTGTGAGGCCGAACACTGTTTGTACTTGAGTCCTTGGGTCCTTCTGCATAGCCTTTGGGACTCTGAACCACTTCAGGACTGCTAAAATCAGGTTTCTTGGGACTTTGTCATATGTTTTCTCCAAGCCTATGAATGCCTAGTTGGAATCGTTTCTCATCTCTTGCTTCTTCTCAACTGTCTGTCTTATTGTAAACATTGGGCCAGTTGTGCTGCATCCTGATCTGAATCTGAACTGCTCACCTCCCATCTTACTTTCTACTACTGTGCATATCTGTTTATCAATCACCCTCTCCAAAACTTTCATGCATTGTGACAGGAGTTGGATACCTCTGTACTGCAAACAGTTGTTCTTGAACACTGGCTCTGTATGCTTATCCTCAAGTCATCTGGGATACACCTTCCTCTCCAAACTGCTATGAGTACCCTCAGGAGCCATTTCTCCCGTACTCACTCAGTATCTTTATCATATCTGCTGTGACCTCATATGACTCTACTGCTTTCCCTGACTTCATTTTCTGTAGTGCTGTCCTTACTTCTTCAATAGTTGGCTCCTCCTCTTCTCTTATTGTAGGCTATGTCTGGGGCAGTACAGCTTCTGTGGGGGTTTCTTCAAGCAGAAGCTGCTGGAATTACTCCTGCTATCTGCCTTTGATGTCCAGTGGACTGGTGAGTAGGATGTTGCCTTCATCCATTATGAAGGGTGTCTGAAATTCTTCTTTATCTTTCTGTCTTTGCCTTGCAAACTGATATAGTTTGCTTGTGCCACCTACTGAGTTACTTTCCAGAAGCTGGTAAAGTGCCTCTGATTCCCTCTTCTTTGCTATTACAACTCCTTCTTAGCTTCTTTGCTAGCCAACAGTATTCCTTTCTAGCCTGGTCTGTCTTTTCTATCTCCCACATTTCCAGCACTCCTTATTTCTTTTGATGACTTCTTGGACTTCTCCACCACCAGCTTTCCTTATGTATCTTATCTCCATACCTGACTTGGCCATATATCTGTTCTATAGTCCTCACAAATGCTGTTTTGAGGCACTGCCATTCGTATTCAGCTCCACCTATTTCCTCCTCTTCCTGGGGTGCTGGAGTCCTGAGTAACTCCTTGAACTGTTGTGCTTTCTCTCCAGTCAACTTCCAGGTCTTCAGTCTGGTCTCTCCTGATCTTAGAGCCTTCACTGATCACTGCATCCAGCTGATTTTGGCAACAAGTGGTTTATGCTGTAGGACGACTGTTTCACTGGGGGTGACTTTGCAATCACTAATTCTACCTCAGTGTCCCTTCCTTTCTAGGAAGAAATCTACCTGAGTCGCATGTTAGCCACTCTTGTATATGATCTTGTGACTATCTCTCATGCTGAACCATGTGCTGGCCACCCTCAAGCCATTTGCCAGAGAGAAGTATAGAATGGCCTCTCCTTCTTTATTCCTGTTGTCCCACCCATGTGGACCATGGCAGTACTGATATCCTGTTCTGTCTGCCCCAATATGTGTATTTAAGTCACCCACTATCAGCACCAGTTCATGTTGTCCTGCTTTATCTAGTATGCCCTGCAACTGCTGTCTGAATGCAGTTTTCACTATCACAACCCTGCTGTGAGGCATAGGCTGCAGTTATGAATGCTGTCATCTCATTAGGCTGGAGTCTGATTGCCAAGAGTCTATCACTAATTCTGATGAGATCACTCAATGCCATCTGAAGCCTGTCTCACCACAATTCCCACACCATTTCTAGCCTGTCCTACTCCTGAGTAGTAGAGTCTGGATCTCAAGCCAAGTGGTTTTGCTGCACTGTCATTCCATCTTATCTCTTGAATACATACATGTCCAGCCTCCTCCACACCATCATGTCATCCACTTCCAAGCTCCATCCTATCAGTGAACCTACACTGAGTGTAGCAATTCTTAATTTATGTTTGGTTGGTTGATTGGATTTACGTCCAACTTTCTCTAAACAGAGATATCCCAGGTAAACCAGGGTGGGCAACTGGACACTGGCCAGCCAGTAGCTTATTGGCCTTTAAGGTGGTCACACATTGGCCATTAGAGACAAATAAATTAAGAGATGTTAACTACCCCTCATTAAACTTTATAATTTTATGTACTAATAATGGATAAATTGGAAAAAAAGTTCTTAATAATAAACAAAAAAACAAAAACAAAACAAATTTATTGTAAATAAACCACACGATATAATATATTATTTTTGACTACTAATATATTTCTATATTTTCTTACAATTTTTTTTTCCATTCTTCTTTGTTGCTGGTCAAATCAACTACTACTTTATTTACCAACAAAATCAAAAAACTCAACAATTTTCCAAAAAAATTGGAATTCAATGAATAAAAATTTCAAATTCTATGACAATGTTTCAAAATTCATTCAAAATTATGAAGAGCAACACATTGCCACGCCAATACAGCTGGCATTTAAGTTTTATTTTTTGCAGCTAGTTTAAATGTATAGAATCAGCAGTTATAAAATCAATATATAAAAGCTAATAAAAAAATAAATAAAACCAGGTGGTGGACCAACATAAACTCTACAATAAAAGAGAAAAAAAATGTCAGCAAATCAGAAGACCCTCATATCAAATATAATATTAGAAATAAAAGAAATTAGAAACAATGTTAAAAATAATTAAAAAATACTGTTACTTAGATTTACAGACCACAGACAAGAATTAGAAAAAAAAATGAAAAAAATAATTAAAAAAGATTTTAAGGAATAACACTAAGGAATAATAACTTATTTAAATTATTGCACCTACACCCAAAATAATTCAACTAACCAAAGACACCTAGCTAATTCCTAAAAGTCAGGTGCAATTTTTACTCTATAGCTGAATATGACGCAGATATCAATCCCTCCTCAATCTAGTCCAATAAATCACTAAAACATGTACTGAAGGTGCTTTCCAAGACCAAGAATATTTCCTCCTTCAGACCTGATAATATACCAGGTCATTTAATAAACAGTGCCTAACATGCCCTGGTAGAGCTACTGCTTAAAATATTTAAGCTGGGTTTAACCATGGGCTTTTTCCTTGAGGTTTGGTGTACAGCAATAGTGATGCCACTCCATGAGGTTGGACCTACAATTGACTATGAAAATTATAGACCCACCAACCTGATGAGTCTCATTTGCAAAGCTGTGGAACACATCATAACTTACCTGATAAACTTTATCAAAAAACTCATCAGTTTTCACCTGCAGAAGTTTGGCTTTGTCAAAAGTAATGGGTTTAACATCTTAACCTGTGCAAGATATTTGACTCCATCCTCATGCTGGCATAGTTATTAACCTCATTGCATTACAAAAATATTCATATATGGTAAGATGGATAGTGAACTCGCTAAAAGACAGAACCTACTCAGTGCAGGTGGCAGGTGTATCATCAGAGAATATGAAGACGGCCAATGGTGTCCCATGGAGATCAGTGCTGGGACTTCTTTGTAGAACATTTATTTTTCTTATCTCCAGACCATGAACTAAGTCCTCTGGATAACCAAGTTTGCAGATGACTTCAAACTGGGAATCGTATCCCAGCGTTCCCCTCTATACTCAAGGGAGAAAAAGCATAGCTTTTCTAGCCTTTCCAGTAGGCTTTTTTTGTCTATTTGTTAAGTCAGTATACCCACTAGGAGCTGCTGCCTGCATTTAGCATGACACTGTGCACTCTCTCTTTATATGATTTGTTCAGTCAGAAAATAGATACATGGACAATAAACCTTAATCCTCTTTGCCAAACTATTATGAAGTCTTGCTTTCCATTTCTTTGAATATCCTAGTAAGATTTATTTGCACTCCTTCTAGCATCTTTACTATTTTCTAATTATATGGATTTCAAAACTGGGCACTTGTATTCCACTTGTGGTCTTACTAGCAATCTGTAGACTAAAAACATGGCACCTAATGTCTGGGGTTTCTACCCCTCCAGATATGAGTCCAACATTCTGCTTGACTTAGTTTTTACCTTCCCACTTGGATCATTTCTGCCATAATACGTATGCCTACAACTTTTTCTTCCCTGCTGTTTTGAGAACTATTTCAATTCTGAACTCTTTCCAGGAGTTTTAACCCCTCAGTTTTAATCCCTTACATTTATGTGCATCGATGTTCAGCTGCTATCTATTACCTTAAAGTAGACCTTCAAATCCCTCTTCTGGATAGATCCCCATCCCCCAGCATCTTTGTCTTTATATCATTTATGAAGAAATTTACTCTGAAGTTTAATTTCTCAAAGTGTTTTGGATTTCTAATACCATGACTGGAATGGACCCCATTCCTAAGTATGATTAAAGTACATGAAATTAGTATTGCTTTAGTCTTTGATGTTAGCCAAAAGTGCTCTTCGCAGCATCCGCAATGTGCCCAGAATTAACTCCTTCTGCAATTCATATGGAGTTACATGTATCGGCAACATATCTAAATATGATTGTAAATTCTTTTTTATAAGCCCCATTGCTCTTACTACTAACAGAACTGTGGGGGTATCCTTTTTCTACACTGCTTTTGTTTACATCTGCAAATCCTGGTATTTTATGACTTTGTGGCTCTCTGTATGTAAGACACTGTAGTCACTGGGTGTAGAAATTTCAGTGATCAATGCTACTTTTGTATTCATTTCATGGACTACTGTATCTGGTTTTCTTGCATCTATATTTTGAACTATTGGTAATGGGTGATCCCATGCGATACAAACTTCATTTTGTATAACTTTTTGTGGCTTATGCTTCCAATGCTTCACAGCTACTTCAATATTATAATGTTTGCACAATCCTCAATGCAACAGTCTTGCAGATTATTATAGCAATGTGGGTAATGCTGGATTTACCCACGGTTGGCGTGGTTTGGTCATGAGGGTGAAGCCCGAGTGACCAAACAAAGCCAACTGTGGGTAAATCCAGCATTACCCACACCCAGCCGTGGGTTATTGCTATTATACAATGCTGTTAGTTTTGTGTTGTGTTATCTTTGTGTTGTTGCTATTTAGATTTTTGTTTGGTTTACTTTGGATTCTTCCACTTTTTGTAAGATAAAGTAGTCCACACTTTCACTTTGCATTTATTCTTTATTTGTCTTTTAAATACAAGTTATTATTATTTTTTCAAGAGATGTTAGGAGATAATTATATACGTAGATATAGTTTTAAAACATTTGGTTTGTCTTCCTGTTGTAGTCTCTTTTATATGTCTGTATTGCTTCTGACTTGCTGGTTGTCTATGCTCGGATGTTGACTTGAGTTCTTGTTAGTGTAGTACCTGTAATGATGTTTATAGTTAGTTTATATATATATATATATATATATATATATATATATATATATATATATATATAGTTTAGTTATATATAATTATAAATTTACTTACTACTTATTTTGTTGGGTTTCTGTGTTGTAGCTGTTTATATGTTTAAGCTGTTATGGATTTTATGGGTGAAATTGTAGTTGACTGGCTGAGTGAACGATTTACTGTTGGGAGTAATTATTGTCACTGCTGGTGGAGTGAGCTGCTTGACTGTCTTATTTTTGGGCACGGAGAGGTAACTGTAGTTTATCTTGGCGCTAGTGCCGCATGTAGAATGTAGAATCAGAGAGAGTAGAATCGTGGGTGCTACTGCTGAAGGTAGGTGTTCCGATGCATTGCTGGTAATGACAAAACAGTTAAATGTATTGTTTTTTTACACAGTGTATATGGCAATATAGAAGGAGAAGTGTTTTGTCAGTTTTAAGGGTTTCAGTAATTTTTATTTCATTTGTAGTCACGGCTGCATGATACATTAGCAACCAGAGTTTTTACTTTGGTTATGCTGTATTTACAATGTGCACACTGGTTGGATTGGCCAATCAGCGTGCAAGTTTCTCATCTTTGCCGAGATGACATTGTATAATATGCCTTTTAGTATGCAGGTTATCTGCCATTAGTGTATCACACCAAACAACAAGATTTGAAGAGGCCCATACATTCTTCAGAAAGGGAAATATATCATCCTGGCATACGGTGATTTTTATAAACCATTTGATAAGCATGAAGCATTTTTCTTGTTTTCCTGTCCAAATGATCCAGTACCTTTTGGGGGTGAGTCAATCACCCCAAAACTAAGTTAGAACAGGAAGAAAAAATTGGTTTATATTTTGGACTTTGTTCCTAGATGTCAGGGCTGTTTTCAGTATCAATTTTAATTTTCTAAAATATTCTTTAATGAGCTTTGTTCGTATTTGTTCATGTTTTGTTGTTGATCCTTCATCAACTCCCACATACACACTTCCTCCTGTACAAGTTCTTTTACATCACATTTCTGTCTCAGAACGATATTTTCTTGGTGCTGCAGTTTTCCTGCTTTAAAGGTTCCTTTGCGCATTTATCTAGACAAATGATATTCTTTTAGCATCTGAGAAAGGTTTGACCACTTTCAGTTGTGGTTTCAGCTCCCCCTGATGAACTATACAGTTTTAAATCATCCACATAAAGAAGTTGAGAAGTCTTCACACTTTGTTGTTTTCTGTGAGCCAAAGTATAACCATGACCTAATGTTTTCAGTAGACAGCTAATGGATTAAGGGCAAGAGAAAAGAGCAGCGGTGACAAAGTCACCCTGGAATATTCCCCTTTGAATTTTTATCCCTGGGGTAATAATTTGCCCTTTATCATGGCTTAGCTGCAAAGTGGTTTGTCATGATTTCATGGTCACTGTAATGTAATCAATCAATGTATGGTGTATCTTATACATATGTAAGCAATTCTTTATCCATGAATGTGGGATGCTGTCAAATGCTTTTTTATAGTTTATCCATGCCATACTTAGATTCTTCCATTTTTTACGATTCTCCCTTATGACTTTATTTAACAACAAATGATCCTTTGTTCCATATGACTTTTTTGTTACTTATGTTTTATTGCCATGATTGAGTTTTCCTCGAAATGACTATAAATTATGTTGGCATCAGTTCCAGTGTACAGTTTATACATTGTCAGAAGGCAAGTTATTGGTCCATAGTTTTTAGGATATCTTGCAGGTTCACTCTTAAGGAGGAGTATTGTTTTTCCTGTTGTTAACCAAACCAGGTTGGCATCTGTTCGGGATGTGCATATAAATAGTCCTTTTAAAGGGTTAAATCTTCATGTAACAAATTAATATATTTAGCCAGAAGTTAGGTACTG
This sequence comes from Protopterus annectens, assembly GCF_019279795.1. Lineage (NCBI taxonomy): Eukaryota > Metazoa > Chordata > Ceratodontiformes > Protopteridae > Protopterus > Protopterus annectens. Next base: position 1,079,288,407 of record NC_056739.1, on the reverse strand, counting down.
CATCTGTGCAGGGGTTTTCCATTTAGGAGCTTTCCTTAACTTTGTTTCAATCTCTCTGGCCGTTGCTTCATCCCATTTCATATCCTGTACATTTGAACTTCTTATTCTTTCTTTTACTACTTCTATCCATTCAGTATCTCTGTTATGTTCTGTAGGATCTTGATAGATATTTCTCCAAAATGTGTCTATTTCTTCTTTTTTTTGGTGGTGTTTCTGTTCTTTTTGCCTTGTTTCCTAGTTGTCTATAAACTTTTTTGGATCATCAATAAATTGCTCATTTTGTACTTTTCCTTTATATTTATTTGCACATCTTCTAAGTTTTGATGCCTGTGCTAATAGCTTTAGTTTATTATTTGCAATAGTGTATGATAGATCCTGGTCTGTTCTGATACTACGTGTTGCTTTTATCATGTCAATTTTTCTTTCTCTAAATATTTTATTATTTTTTAGAAACAGTTATGTCTATCTTTCTAAGTATTTTTTTAAGTGTTCCCTCTTCTGTACTCTTCTAACAGTGACACTTCTTGTCTTAATTGATTTATAGTTTTCTCTCTTTGATACTTATATGATGGCATGTGATTTCTCCCCTTCCTTTCCCTTACTGCCCTGTGTTTTTTGTGGTAAGGCTTTATTTGTTATTAATTTAGCTGCACAGTAATATACTCTATTTACTTCTGTTATATCACATGAATTTCTAAGAACAGTCTTGATTAATATGCTCATTTGTTTTATCAAACTTCTAACAGTTTGGATCTAATTGACTTTCTGTAGTCTATTTCTTTCATTGATGTTAATATGTCTATTCATCTGTATTAAATCAAGCAACTCTTGCCTTAGATCATTTTCTTCTAAACGAAGGACACATTCTTTGTTCTCTGTTTTCTGCAGGCATTCTACAGAAAGTTCCAGAACATCTTCTTGTGACATATTCTCTTCAGTTTCATCCTATGTCATCCTTTGCTTTTTCATATGGGAACTCACTGGCCTATCACTCCACAACAAGTTGCCATAGTTTCCTGTTTCTTCCCTTGAAGTGCAACTCCAAATGAACTTTTGTACTGGTTTCCTACCGAAGGCTCCAAACTATTTTCATATGGTAACTGATCAGATGCTTCCTGCTCCACAGGTTTCTCCGTAACTTGGGGACTCATTGTTCTATCATGCTGTGATGTTACCACAGTTAGATTTTCTACACTAAATCCTTTACTTCACAGGTAATCCATAACATCAGTGTCTATTTCTTTAGCTTCTCCATTTGTAATCCTCTTTTCTACTTCCCCTTTGTTTTCTTATTTTTGTAGTGTAAAAATGTCCATATCTGGATGCCTTTGCCTGTATTTCTCTTCACATATTTTTGATGCTGCTTTTTTTGTACTGATTTGTTTTACTTTAATGTTTTTCATGAATCATGAACACAAATTAACATTTGAAGCTTTTGACAGTTTATCTCGTACAAGTAATCTTTTTATATATCTTCTATCCAGAAATTCTGGGCTTCTTGCATAATGGTAACAACACATAATTTCTTTCTTATCCTCAGTAGTTTACTCTATCATCTTTATGGCTCTTTTTGGCCTGACAGTTTTGGTGGATTTTGTGGACTAGTATTTTCTTCTACAACGGGGTTGGGGGCATCCTATACTGTATGCCCCTTATGATGTTTGAGAAACACACAGAATAGCATACATACCAAAGCTTACTGTTATATGATGCTTTTCTTTTCCTCCCATTCTTTTGATAGTACCGTCCTCATCATCACCCTTTTTGCTCTGTCCTCCAGTTGCTTTTTTGCTCACCGAATTGTTTTTCTTACTCCTCCATTTTACTGATATATTTCATATGAGGTTCAGTAGTGGAGACCTTTATGAAATACAAGTAGTTGACATATACCAGATGTCTCTGATTCTTTTCTTAAAACCCAGTTGTAGAACGAGATTTGATTATTTTGCTGGAACCATATAATTAGAAATCCATGATGTATGGCGCACTTTGATTCTGGCTGCCTTCCAGGAAGCTGATTACTATTTTTATTATCCTTCTATGATATTCCTTGCCACCAACATCAAATTTATGTGTCGGTAGTAATTCTTCTAGTTTGCTACTGTTCCTTCATTGTATAGTAACCTTTTTCTGGTCCTCAGGAATCTCTTCCCTGACAAGGGATTTAATAAACGGTTTTGTCAGTGTCACTTTTGACATTTCATTCATTCTTAAAAGACTCTTGGTGGTATACTATTAGACCTCTATAATATCCAAGGTCACCTCCTTAGAAAGTAAACCAAGAATAGACCTTCACAGAGATGATCATGGCATGAAACGTACAATATTTATTAAAGATAGTTAAAATATTTGGACTTAACAATGTCCTTCATCAGCTTTACAATGAACACAGATAAAGAAATATGATACATGTGTCTGCCAGAGCCAGAATGTTTGCGTACATCAAAAATATATCACTACTCTCTGCACATTAGCAACTGCTCTAACAATGTAATCAGTCAGCATAACTCAGCCTCTGTAATAATTAAAAAAAATCTTCTCATAGTGCACACACAAAATACATAATTAAAGCACTCACTGACCATTACAACTACATTAATCACACTACTAGAAACTAATTTTAGCAAAAGTAGAATAACAAGTGAACATAAAGTAATAAAAGGAGATGACAGCCATAGCCAGTCAAATGAAAAATGACATTATGCAAGAAATGGTCTCAGTTGCAAATATTGTGTTAACTAAGATTAACTAAATATAATTTAGTTACAATACTAATATAGGTAAACATAACTCTCATTGCACTAATAATATAATACCACAAACTTAATTGACACTGTAATAACAGAAGAAAGGTCAACTCAGAAATGGGCTAATAAATGACCCACAAGACAAATAATTCGTAAAAAGCTGTATAAACTACAAAGAAACCCTATATGATAGGTATGTTGATGTTTTTGTATGATAGGTAGGTTGAACTCCTTCTTTGGCAGAGTTGAAAAGAAGAACAACGTGACTGCTACAAGGCTACTTATCGACCAGGAGGAGGGGGTGCTCAGCCTTAACTCCAATGAAGTGAGATCTCAGCTTAAGAAGGTAAACTCCAGGAAGGCTGCTGGTCCTGATAAAATACTGTGCAAAGTACTTAAAGGCTGTGCAGACCAACTATGCTCAGTTCTAATTGATATCTTTAATATTTCCCTTATTCTAGGTAAAGTTCCCTCTTGCTTCAAGGTGAAAAATATTGTTTCTCTCCTCAAAAAAGATAATCCAGCCTGCCTGAATAATTACAGACTGGTTGTTCTAAGTTAAAAGGCATCTGTCAGTAAACCTTCCACCCACCTTCAACCCTCTACAGTTCACTTTTCGGGGCTAATAGATCCACTGCAGATGCTATTTCAATGACACTCCACCTTTCACTTGATCATCTGGAGGGAAGAAACAACTACGTCAGGCTGTTGTTTATTGACTTCAGCTTGGCATTCAGTACAGTGGTTCCAATGCAGCTTATTGATAAGCTTTTTCATCTTGGAGTTAGCAAGCTCATGTGCAATTGGATCCTCAACTTCTTTATGAACAGACCGCAGAAAATATGTGTGGGCAACAACACCTCAGGATGCATAATACTCAACACCAGTGTTCCTCAGGGTTGTGGGCTAACCACTCTGTTGTTCACCATCCTCACCCATGTCTGTTCTGCAAAATACAACACCAATCACATTGTTAAGTTTGCAGATGATACTACAGCTATGGGCCTCATCAAAGGGGAGGGCGAACGAGCTTACAGAGACAAGGTCTACTCATTGATTGATTGGTGTGCTAAGAACAACCTTGACCTGAATGTCAATAAAACAAAAGAAATCATGATAGACTTCAGGAAAAGGCCAACAACACACTCACCACATCATGATAAATGAGGTGAAAAGGGTTAAATCTACAAAGTTTCTAGTGGTGCACATTTTGAAGGATCTCTCTTGGCCTATGAACACTGAACAGCTGGTCAAAAAAGCACACCGATGTCTCCACTTTCTCAGAAGGTTTAAAAAAGCAAAGCTCTTACCTACTGTTCTCACCATATTCTACAGAGGAGCAGTTGACAGCATTCTCACTAGAAGTTTCACAGTTTGGTTTGGGAACAGTATAATAGCAAAAAGAAAGAAGCTACAGAGAGTGGTGTGAAGTGCCAAAAAAATCATAGGCACCAACTTACCATTAATCCAGGATCCCTTTGCACAAAGAAGCATTAAATGTGCATCCAAACTAATTTGTGATCCCTCTCACCCTACACATGGCTGGTTTACACAACTGTCTTCAGGCAAGAGATATCGGAGTATCCGCTGCAGGACCACCAGATACTTAAACAGCTTCTACCTGACAGTGTTTAGACTTATTAACTCTGATACCAGCCAGAAATTATTTAGTCAGTAATCATTCGCAATATGTATCTCGGCTGAAAAGTGTGCAATATCTTTTTTTATTCTTTGATGTAGCAATATATTTTCTAATTCATGTGCAATTGCCAGCTGTTTGTCTGATGCAGATGAACAAAGGAGGACAATGCTAACATGTGCAATCCTACTTTACCATGTTGCTATGTACAGTATTCTTTTTATGACTGTCTGGGGGGTGTATTTCTGCTGTTATTATTGGTTTATTTATCCTTCTGTTGGTCTTGTATTGAATATCCTTTTTTAAACTGAAATGTTATAATGCTGTTCTTGTTATCCTCACTTCCTATGTACTCTCTGGTGAGTTGATACTCAGAATTTCATTTAGGCAGCACTTATGTAGTCCTAAATGACAATAAAGTTTACTTTGACATTATGCAGTTACTGCATCCCATTAAAATGAATGGGAAACTATAACTAGACCAAAAGAAAAAGACAAATGGAATATGTTGTCATCACTTTGAGACATAAATAAAAGGTCATGCACTATTACATCAAGGAACTCATTTCTGAGAGAAACTTCATGTCATGAAACTTGTTAAACTATATAAAAGCTTTATTCATTTTCATACTATCTTGTTTCACCATTGTGTTGACTTGTACATGCATGCAAGCTAACACAAAAAAGCTGCTCCAGCTGCTTCCTGAGATTTTTTCTTAATGTTCTAAATATTAAACTTTGTTGCAGTTAACACCCACTTAATATGCCTTTCAGTCCAATACTGAGGGTGTTCACTTTAGCCATGTTTCAGTAGATGCAGTGACATCTGGTGAGAAACATAATATCCAGGTATGGGGGTATGTGCTAGTTTATTTCTATTGCTTCCTAAATCCATATAAAAATGCCATTAAAGCAAAAGAAGAAAGGGGAGGATGATCTAGAGATCACAATAAAATGAAGGATAGAAAGCAAAACAGGACTTAAATAACATATTTCTTCTGTTTCTTTTTCTTAAGTTATTAAAGTTAACATTAAAATCCAGTCATATATAAACCATACTTAGAGAACACATTTATTCCAAAAGGGTTATGTCTACTTTAGGGGAGGAGTAGACTGAATTTGCTATAGGTTGGAATGAATACTTACTACAAGCCTGATTTGGTTTAACAGAATTCATTGTGAAACATAATGTGAAACAGGCAGATGAATTGAAGTATAAAAAAAAACAATAGCAACTACCAGAAATTATAACCCACTTGAGAAAAAAAAAAAAAAAAAAAAAAAAACTGAGAAAGCAAGCTAAATAAAGAATCTCATGGACTTCCAAGATGGCTGCACATTGAATAACAACTAAATTTCTGCTGTCCCAGTGTGAAAACAGAAACTGAGAAGAGAGAACTGGCTAATAAGTGCACTGCTTGGAATACATTAAAAAAGAAATTCAGATAACCTGAAAGAAAATCAATCACAAAAGGTGAGGAAAAAACATTGACTGGGAAGAATCCTGTAGGTCTATGTTATCTAACCGAAGTGGTATTATAGTGAATGCCTCTTCATCGACCCCTAAAGAGCAAACCAGCAATTACGCAAATGGCCAAATATGCGATTTTTTTTTCTAGGGAAAAAAAAATCACTAGGCCAGAAACAAAACATCACTAACAACATCTCAATGTGGGTGGCTTCACCCATCACCCCCCACACCCCCTAATTAAATATACCAACTCTGAGATTGCACTACAGTGGGGAAAGGGGCAAATTCACACTGATGGCCTAGTGATTTTTCCCTAGGAAAAAAAATCGCTGATTTGGTCATTCGCATAACTACCGCTTCACTTTTTAAGAGTCAATGAAAAGGCATTCACTGTAATGCTTCTTTGATTAGATAATATAGACTCGAATCCTGTAGCTCTTCAGTAAAAAGCAGTGCAAGCTCCAGCTTTGGTGCAAGATATGACTTCCAGTAACCTAGAATAAAAAAAAAATCAAGTCAAATTTACTCTGAGCTGACTAAAATAAACACTGATGGACTACATCAACTCAAATAACAAAAGTCTGGAAAAAAACAGAAAAAGCTTTAGAGAGGTATTCGGATGAGGTGATAAAAACTACAAAAAATCAGAGGTCGAAATGCAGAAATGGTTGGCTGAATATGAGACTGCTCAAGAAAAGATGTTTAAAAAATAGAATTAGAGGACAGACTACGGACAGAAAACCCTAGATTTGCTGCTTGACCAGAGAAGCTGAAAGGAACAGACTGTATTAATTTCATGAAAGCACAAATAGGCAACTGGAAAGGTATTCCACAGCAGTTGTTGTTAATTGAAAGGGCAGATTGTGTGTATGATCCAAACCTGGCCATGAGAAAGCAACTTAGACCTTTAATAATAAAGAAGAAATCCTACCAGTAGAAAGAACTGATTCTGACAAAACGGTGGCAGAAGGACAATGTTCTAAAGGCCGGAGACAGTAGAATATTTGTGGAAAATGATTATTCACTGTACACCAGGAGAACAGGAGTAAATTTATCCCACTAATCAGGGAATGTTGAGAAGCAGTCATGATATTCAAGCTGCTGTATCCAGCTATTTTCAGAATATTCTTTCCTGAAGGGGACAAAATAATTTTTTGATGCAGAACATGCTTAGGAGGAAATACAAAATGTTGTTCAACAAAAGGTGAGCTATGAAACAGAAGGAAATTCTGCTTCTTGTTCTTCTGGTAATAAAGCCCACAGAGAGAGACTGTGACAGTGAAACCTTTTCCAATGGGTCAATGGAAAATGCTTGAGAGACAGAAAAAAGAACAAGAATTGACTATAACAATTGGGAGTACATTGGAAATGAAGCAGCAGAGACTGGATTTGGGAGATGGAAATCAATGGGAATAAAACCAGCAACTTGGAAACTGACAAATAAATGTGAGATTACAAAGCATTACTTTTATTTGTGAAACATGACAGAACAAGAAACCTGGAAATATTGGACTTGTTGACTTTGTTAAACTTGCAGGGGACTCTAAAGCATATGTCCTACTTCAGGTCATTAATATTTGGAAGAACATTTAGAAGAGGGGAAGACAAAGGAAAGAGTTAACTGTAAGTAAAACAAAATTTTGTTCTTAACAGTAGCACTTTTATAATACAAGGTATAATCTGCATTCTATAAAGTAAAGCTTTCTCAGTTATTTTTGAGTGCAGTGGGGATACTAACATTTCCCCTACTTCTTTCTTTGTTATTATTTAATTTTAAGAAATGTAGGCACTACAATGTAAAAAAAGAAGAAAAGTTTGGTTAAAGAGAAGAGCATTGTAAAAAGAAAAATGCATGTGCTTTTTCTCACTCTTGTATGGGGGGATGACTGGATTAAGGCCCTTGAATTCATCTAGTAACAAGTTTTAAGACAAAGCAAATAAATAAATAAATTTGAATATAATAAAAAGTGTTCCTCTAGAAAATAAATGCTTGTAGAAGTAACTGTGTAGGTGGTTTTCATGTCTCCATGGAGACAATCTGATAAACAGCAATAAAACTAGAATATTTCTTTTGTTCAATGGCTTTCTTTCAACTGCTAGGTGATAATATTTTCTGAAAGCATTCAAGTGATTGCCCAATATGGTAGAGTAATAAAGATAAGACAAAACCAGACAGCACTTAGTAGAATCACAGGCTGTACCATGCATCTTAGCATGGATAACCTCCCTTTTAGGTTAATCCAAGTCTGTAAGTGTGGCTGTCAGTCTAGGCCAATTGTTCCTATTAGGAGGGTAAAACTTCAATATTTGAAGATTTACATAATTGTGTGTGTCAATATTAAGTTAATAAGTTTTAGGTGTGTTTGGGAGTGTGTTTTTGATGGCATTCAATAAAATAAAATGTTTTGTAAGATGTGACGTAGGTTTAAATGGATATGACAAGAAGCAACTGTATAACAGATCAACCTGCCAAACATTAGTGTATGCATGTAACACAAATGCTGGAACTAGACACTTAACAAAAGAGCTGTTACACATAAAAGGTGGGAATAATAACTATTTAACTTAATGACACTTTCTGTATTATCTTTAATTGTAAACGGTCTCAGATATATACAAAACAGAAAGAGTAGTGAATAATATTAAAAATGGAAAGTGTAAACAGCTATGCTACATGAGACACATTTGGAAAGAACTAATGTAAATTTGATAAAGAAAGGTTTTCAGGACAGTTATTCAGTGGAATATCTGCAACAAAGGAATAGAGGAATAGTTATATTAATTGCAAGAGGAGCTCTAGTAGTGATAGAAGAGGATAAAAAAAAGATAATAATGGGAGATATGTAGTACTAAGGGGGCTACTGGCAAGGGAGGAGGATTACACTGGCATGTATTTATATTGTACCTAAAACTGCTATAATGGAACTTAAGAAATTTCTGGAAGAGATAATCAGCTTTCAGCAGGGAATATTACTTATAAGTGAGGACTGGAATTTGTTTTGCAGCAGTGAAGATATATCTTGGGGGCATAGAAGGGAAAATATAACAAAGGAGGGTACATTTTTTAAGATATTTATGAAAATAATTGACATGGAGGATGTGAATTCACTAGTAGGAATCCAGAGTAAATTTACATACTATTCCCACAAGATACAAAAACTGGGCTAGGCTAAACAGAACTTATATTTTACAGGAAAATGTGCATTTAATTGAAAGTTCTGATACGCATCTAATAGTTATTTCAGATCATGTACCGATAACTAAAATAAAAATGCAGAGTAATGAAATAAAAATGTGACACTGGCACTTTCCCACCTATCTGTTGAAAAGAGATGAATTCAAGGAATGGGTGCTGGAATTATTTGGGAGATATTAGAGAAGATAAAAATGTCTTCTGAAAATATAGCTAGGGAGTGGGATAGAATTAAAGTGGAGTTTAAAAATATAGTGGAAATAAAAGAGAGATATGGTTAAGAAATAACAAAACTTATTTAGAGGGACTGCAAAAGTATTAAGTATTGCAGAACAGGGGAAATCTCACATTACAAGAAGATGATAAATTGCAGAATGCTAAACTGAAAATGGATTACTGTGATAATGTGCATGAATTGAGAAAGACTGCTGTTAAGCAACTGTTTTTTCATAATAACTCCAGGGCACAAAAACTTTTAGCAAGACTCAGGCAACAGAAAGTAGTAAGGGTTGTTGCCAAGCTTAGGGAGCCTATAACAAGACAGATATCAAGAGATCCTGTAGATAGGTACTAAAAATATTTTGAAAATTTTATAATAATCTGCACAAAGCAGAGAAATATGGAAATCAAGAAAAAGTGCAAATAGAAATGTTTATGGAAGAATTAAATATGTCAAGGTTAGAGGTAGATGAGGCTCAATTACTAACAGTTAAGATAGGAGGAAATTATATAAAAATGGTGATGCATAACCAATCTACAAAAAATTCCCCAAGGATAGATAGTATTCCTGCAGAACTTCAGAAGCCAGGAGGGGAAACAAACTGATAAAGATCTGGAAGGTTTTGTTTAACAGTATTTTAAGAGAAGAAGAAGCACCAATATCCTGGAAGAAGGTGGTGGTGGCTGTATTACCTAAGCAGGGTAAAGACCCATCAAATCCAGCTTCATACAGACCCATTTCAATACTAAACCATGATATAAAGTGCCAAAATCGATAGAAATGCATCATTGTGGTTTTGTGGACGGGAGGCAAACATTTGACAACATTAACAGAACAGTGATGATCCAGAGGGAAGCAGAATGTAAGAAAATACCACTGTTGTTGGTGAGTCTTTATAGAGGGAAAACATTTGACAGAGTTAGCTGGGATTCTATGAGTAGGAAATGGAAGCATTTGCCTTCCCTGATAAAATTATAAGGTTGATTAGGAGGATATATGAGGGATGGGAGGTGAAAATTAAAGTGGATGGGTTCCTCTCTGGTAATTTCTGTTTGAGCCTAGGAACCAGGCAGGGGTATCCTTTTTTCCCTTTGTTGTTTGTATTATATTTAGAACCACTGTCAAAGAAAATAAGGGACTCAGAAAGAAGACAATGATATAATTGGTATGGTAGACAAGAAAAGCTGACTCTGTTTGCAGATGATATTATTTTATACCTGATAAAATCAGTAAAGGACATTGCGATGCTGTGGAACACTTTGAAACAGTTTCAAGTCTTTTTAGGATACAAAATTAATGAATCTAAAACAAAGGCAATAGTTGTAAACTATGTACCTACACACAAAATGGTTCAGTAATAACCATATTTATGCGGACATGATAAAATGAAACACTTAGGGCTATGGATTGAAAAATATTCTGGTGTGGCAACTAAGGATATGTGGAAGAGACTAAACAAAAGATACTACAAAAAATTAGAAATTGGAAACTCTGTTTTATGGATATGGATAGCAAGATATAAGCAGTTAAAATGTTTTAGTCCCTTTAGTTTTATACACAGGTCAGACATATTTTTATCAAGCAGAAGAGAAACTGTGGATAGCAATTAATAAAGAGCTGAAGGATTTTATCTGGGAGGGGAAGAAAGCAAGAGTCATGGGGGATAAGCTGACTCTTCCAACAGAACAAGGCAGTTTGGGGTTACCCAATTTGAAGGGGTATTTCAGATCTACACAGTTAAGGCTCCTATACACAGCACAAGCAGAAAGCTATAATTCAAAGTGGAAAGGGATGAGGATGAAACAGGGGTCGAAGCTCAACAAGCAAGGAGATACTGGAATTTTGGATGCAGATTCTTAAGGAGAATAGCAATAACCATATAGAATATTATATTCATGACGTAGAAAGTATCCTTAACAACTAGGCCAACACAATAATGCAGAAAGGAGATTCTGCTGATAGGGAGGACTGAAATTAGAGATACAGACAATAGGCAAGAGGGTCCTGGAATTTACTGGAGAAAACTGGCAAAAGAACCAAGGTATTGAGAGCAAATAATTAAACAGGGAAAGGTAATAGAATGGGAAGAGGCCAATACTTTATTTGGACTGCAGGCTAGAGATTGCTTTCCCTTTCAAGGACTGATATCAGAGTATAGGCAAAGAGAAAGAAATAGGGAGATCCTAAGCAAAATACCAGAACTGGTAGAGTTTTTAGTAGAATCTAGAAAATAAGCTGCTGTTAAAAAAGGGATAATTAGTAGAACATATAATATATTGCATGATAACTATAAGAATCAATCAGAAGAGGTCAGAAAGGATTGGGAAGAGATATTGGATATGCAATTCACAAAGAAACAATGGGGGCATATAAGTATGCCTCTCAAATATATCAGAAATACTGGTTGAGCAAATTGGTATAACTAAGGAAATTATTTTTGAACTATGATACAGAATTGGAATTACCTAGACATAGTAAGACCTTGCTGAGTCTAATTATGGTGGCTACCAAAAAGCAATTATTAGAAAATGTAAACTGGAGTCTAAACCAACTGTGCTAGAAGTAGTGAATATAGCAACAGAGATAAAACAACTGGAAGTGGGATCTAACGAAAAGGGTAGGAGCAAATTGGAATGAGGTTATTAGGTTTAAAAGTAGGCAGGATTTGAATGAGCTATGTAATGTTTGACTGACATTGGATAGATTATAAGTGATGTATAATATGTTCACAACTAAAGTTACATCAATATGGTTTGTTTTCATTTATATAAATGTATGATTGCCTATGTCACAAGTGATCATTTAATAAAAATGTTTCTTGTTTAAAAAAAACAGAATAGCAAAATCTCTTGTGTTTAAATGGGACATAAAGTACTTTGAATTACACCAAAGCTTACATGGTAATAAGATAATCAGAAGTTCATCTTAAAGAGATGGAGTTTGGATGTTTACACCAACATTTCTGAAATGGAAAGTACTGTGGAAAATAACGAAGGATAAATAGAGCCTATGATATCTGAGACCAAGAAACTGTTATAGTGTGCCCAAAAACAGCCAACAGATTGGGAAAAAAATCAAGTCACCAAAGCACTGCAGGAAAGGGGGAAATGGTACAGAGGTCACAATACAACAAAGGAAAGGACAAGAGCGGACTTAAAGTATTTAAATTGTTCCTAGTACTGTTTATATAAACTTGTTTTAAAAAGGATTCAATTATGTGCCATCAGGGAAAGCAAATCAGTTCAGTATTATCAATGAATTGTATAAACTTACACATAAATTAAATATATAAGAAGGGACTGACAGCTTTTAACTCCTTCCTTTTCAGACAGTCCAATTTCTCCCAGTTTCAGAAGGACAGTGTTGGATTTTATTGAATTTGTATTGTTTCATAACATATTTAAATTCTAGTACAGGTTTTTCTTACAAAAAAGGTATATCCATGTGCTCTGCCTTGTGGTCTCTGTATGCCATGATTTTTCTGGTGGAACAGGAAGCATAGTGCAGCATATATGAGCTATAAGATTTAATGAATCAGGTTCAGTTTCTGTGTCTGATGAAACATCCATGGTGGATCCAGTTCCTTGTGCCACCAATCGTGAAAAGGATTGTCTTTTTATTTTATTACATCCCCTTCCCCTATAGGGAAAAAACTAAGGAAATCCACAAAGCTCGATTGAAGTCTGGTAGCCCAATTGTGACCCAGAGGGTGACAGGACTAACAAGAAACAGAGTACAAAGGATTAGTCCAGATAAAATCACCTTAGCGAGCAGATCTAGGAGAGTCTCTGTCTCTCTGATAACCTCTCTGTGGGAGGAATAAAGACAGCTTGTTGAAGTTTTCAGTAGTTTATTCAGTTAAGTAGGTAGATGGATGAGCTTGATGTATCTTGTAATGTACCCCTCTGTTTGTAAGCTTCTGCTAGCAGAAATACTTATATTTGAGAATCTCTCTAAAATTAGGTTTGGGGAAAGAAAACATGCTAATTCAAGAAAAATTATGCAGTTATTCCAGAATGTAATGAAATAACTAATGATTCTAATAATTTGATTGCTGATTTAACTAGACAGGATTTGAATTCTGAGGGTATCACTTTACTCAGTAAAAGCTTAAAGTTCCTCCTTCCTTTCGTGACATTTAGATATTGCATTGGATCTTAAGGATTTCTGTAGAATACTTAATTAGAAACATTGGCTGAAACTCCCATGACTAGGACTGAGGATACATCCTCATAATTCAGGTTTAAACAGTCTGAATGTAACCCACTCTGGCATCCAGTAATAAGAACTTTTTAACAAGCAGTTATGAATGATTTAAATAGCAATTAGAACTTTTCAAATAATCTTCACCCCCTGGAAAGAAAAGAATTAATAGAACTTAGTAATAATTCTGAATCAGTTATTACAAATGCAGACAAAGGAAGTGCTGAAGCGGTTTGAGCTTGGGATAAGTATGAACAGGGGTCATATTCACAATTATCAAACAAGGACGTGTATCTCAGAATGATTATAAATGCAACATCTCTACTGAAGAAACAAACTAATGATTTTTTTTTCTTTACAAAATGCTATTAACCAGGGTGTTATTAGTGACTGTCTCAGAAATGAGCTAATGTAAAACAACTACATAACCAGGTGATTTACTTTACTCCCAAAAATACAAAAAACTGCTTCCCTCCAACAAGCAGACCTACTGTTTCAGGTAAGGGGGGTCTTTCACCGAACCTTTAACAACATTTTTAGAGTTTTACTTAAAACCATTTCTCCCATTAGTTTCTGCCAGGCTAAATGACACAACTCATTTCTGAATAATCTCAAACACAAGAAAATTTTCAATTCATCTTATATGATCATACTTGATGATATATGCTTGTATACACATATTTCCACCCATTGCAGGTACAGAAGCAATTAATTATTATTTAAGAGTTTCTGTGTTTTAAATGATTTGTATTGTCACTTTCGAATCGCATGTTAACTAAAAATGTTATTTTCTTTAGGGATAAATGTTTTCTCCAGGTTTGTGGTACCATTATAGAAACTTCACCTGCTCCTATACACAAGAATATGTTAAACGGACATTTTGAGAAAAAAAATACATACAGGATTAGCAGACAAACACACATTTGAGATACCTGAATATGTAGCTTCATTTTTAGATGACTGTTTGGCTGATATGGGATGGGCCTTTGGAAGAAATGAAATCATGTTTTAAAATATCTTAACCAAAATGAGTTTGAAAGCAGTTTTACTATGAAATATGATTTATTTTTATGGCTTTCCTAGATGTTACCATCACAAAATTAATTTCTGGTACATTTTGTTCATCACTCTTTAAGAAATCATGTAATAAAAACTCACTGCTACAGTGCTACAAGTACCTACTTTTTATCCAAAGCATATTACTGAAAATATCCCCAAGTCATTGTTTTTTAGAATTAGAAGAATTTGTAGTTTGGAAAAGGACTAGGCTAATGATCAGACACAATAACAACCAGAATTCTGGAAAGAGGTTATGCCGTAGGAAATATTACTAGATTAATAAAAACTATAAAATGGTTGGCCGATGTGGTGCAGTGGTTAGCATTGTCGCCTCAGAGCAAGAGGCTGTCCGGTTCGATTCGCAGATGGAGCACCTTCTGTGTGGAGTCTGCATGTCCTCCCTGTAGTCCAGTGAGTTTTAAAGACATGCAGGTAGGTGCATGTGTGTGTGTGTGTGTACGTGTACCTTCTGTGAAGGTTGGGTGCCAGGCTGGCAACTCAACACTGTAAAAACTCCACTGCCAATCAACCTGCGGACCAGTGATCTAGTGTGGTGACCCTTAATGGGAAAAGCCAAATGAATAAAAACTATAAAATGACAAACAGACTAGAGATTCTGTCATACAGGGAGAGAATTCATGTAATCAAACTGGATTTGGAAACACTTATTCCCACATCTGGTACTAATACGTTTGTATATACAAAATTATTAGAAATCACTAGTATTTGATCACAGAGGACACATCTTTTCAAAATTGTGTTGGTTCATAATGTAGATTTGGTTTCAAAAAGACAAGACACCAGGCCAATGTTTTTCTGGATACCAAACTAAGGTTTTCAACCCATATCAGGAATCTCCTTTACAAGGATGTTCACCCTGTCATAATTACACTGACTGTTCAAATATATGCAAAGTTAGCATTTTATTTCAGTAAATATGTATTCTAGTCACTTCTAATTCTTGGTTGGTATACATGGCTATATGCTAGTGTGCCAGTTTTTTTTATGTAGTACAGACTTCTTTATAGGTTCATAGGTTCCATAGGTTCATACTAGGCTATCTGCCCTAGGGCATTTATAAGCCTAGCCCAGAATTTTGTGGCTTTCGCCACCCCTTTAGTTTGAAGGATACTATGCCCATTATTTTGCTGTGCCTCTGTCAAGCAGTGACACCGAGGTTATCCCTGGGGTATACCAGCGATCTCCCATCCATTGGTCAAGATTTCTCTTGAACAAGGCCAGCAAGGTGCTCTGCCTCACATGTACCGGGATTTTGTTCCACAGCATAGGGAGTCTCTGGGTGATGAATCTGTCCCTCCAGCATGTCCTAATAATAGCTGTGTTGAGGTTTAAGTCTCCTGCCCTTGTAGTTCTGATGGATTTAGATTTTTTGAGGTGAAGCATGTTCATTAATTCTGGGTTGGACATGGCCTTGTATGTCAAGCACAGGTCACCTCTGAGCAGACGGTAAGCGACTGAATAGAGCTGGAGTTCCTTCAGTCGGGCAGCATAAGACATATTTTTGAGACCCTTTATCCTTTTGGTGAGGAACTTTTTGGGCCTTTCCAATTGCTGCAGGTGTCGGGTCAGATACATTCCGAATGGGGCATTGTACTCAATCATTGGTCTGATGAGTGATGAGTACAGGGGAACGATAACCTCCCTTGATCTAGATGTGAATCCCTTCATGATCAGGTGGGCAATGTAAAAGGTCTTCCTAACTACTTTGGCAACGTGAGTGTCAAATGAAAGGTTACTGTCAACCTGGGTCCCCAGATCCCTGATAACCTCTTCTGTGCTTAGTGGATTGCCACCTATATGGTAACTAGGGGTAACCTTGTTTTTCCCGAAGGGTATGACTATGCATTTTTTGGCATTTAACTTTAGGCCATGGTTCTGGCACCAGTTATCCGTTTCTATGAGACCCTTCTGAAGGATGTCTGTGTTAGATGGGTTTTCAACTATGGTGCCCAGTTTGCAGTCATCTGCAAACTTTGTCAGCCATAATCCTCCTGTGTTTGCTTGTACTTCTGAAAAGTAGATGCCACTTGTGACAGGCTTGGAGTCTGACATGGCGCCAGCAACTCTGACCCTGTGGGTTCTGTCACTTAACCAGTTTGCAACCCATCTAGTGATGTATGGGTTTACATTTAAGCTGGTGAGTTTTTCAATGATACCCGAGTGGGGTATTGTGTCGAAAGCCTTTGCCAGGTCAAGGTAGGCTGTGTGGACTGCCTTGCCCTCGTCAATGGCCTTGGTGACTGTTTCGAAGAAGTCAACCAAGTTTAAAAGGCATGATCTGCCCTTGACAAAGCCAAACTGGGTTGGATCCAAAGTCTGCAAGTCCCCTATGTCTTTATTTATGAGTTCCATTATGATCCTCTCCATAGCTTTGCAGACCAGGCTTGTCAAGCTGATGGGACGGTAGTTTCCGGGATTGGTGGAGGCACCTCCTTTATGAAGTGGGACCACCGTTGCCGTACGCCACTCCTTGGGTACATATCCTGAGGTGAGGCTAAGATTAAACAGCTGCCCTAGCTGTGGGTTTAATTCCTCATTGAGTTCATGGAGCACACAACCGGGGACACCGTCTGGTCCCATGGATGCTGTGTTTTTCGCCTTGGAGAGAGCAGTTCTCACCTGAGCATTTGAGATGTTTGGGGGACTACAATCCTCTGGTATAGATATCTCTCCTTTGGGGGGGGAATTTGCACTGAACCTGTCAGCCAGTATGTTGGCAATGTCTGTAGGTTCAGTGATTTTTATGTCATTTTGAACTAATTCTGAGCATATCTGGGAGTTTCCTCCCAGGTTTCTAACATAGCTAAAAAAGGCTTTATGATTGTCTTTTGAGTCCTTAGCGATTTTTCTCTCAAAATTTGCCTTGGATGCTTTTATGAGAGATCTCAGTTTTTTACTTATAATGATCAGGGGTGTCTTCCCTTTTACGGATTTTGCTCTATCTTGTAGTAGCTTCTTCCTTTTGTTGTAAAGCTTGTTTATGGCTGGGGTCCACCAGACTGGACGCTTGCCTTTACTCTGGAAGTTTAGATAGGTGGTACATCTAAGATGTATCAGATAAAAGGGGAATAGGAGTCCTTTATACATACTTTTGCTCACCCATCTTAAAGCGCAGGTTTTGTTCTGTTGGCATAGAAAGAGTTGTAAGTCATTTATCTGATTTTCAGAAATGAGCACATTATTATGAAAAACACCAGATCATTATTTTAGGAGCTTTATCTAAAGCTGGTTTGACAGAAGAATTCTAATATCATAAGAATGTTAAAAAGATTTTTTGTTGTTCACTAAATAGATCAAACAGTTTTATACATGTTGAATTTAAAAGGATTTTTTATCTATATATTTTAGGACCATAATGGTGCAAGTATTTTTCTGTCCACTAGATGACAGCAAATGATTTTACATTAACATATATTGCACATATAGGGATTTTATTTTTACCTATATATCTATTACTGAGTTTTGTTAAGTATGACAAACCAATATTTTACTTTGCATTACTACTTCTAATCAAATCGATATGCTCAGCTTGACTTAAAAAGTAGTGAAATAATGTGTTTGGTTTCAGGTTTACATTTTATTTATAGAATGAAGTTGACTGGCTCTGTCGTACCTCATGATTTATTGACTGCACTACAAAGATACCAATTTTTATCTCCTTGCAACATTGATAAAGCCTTCCTGGCAAAACTCTGGGTTGATTCAGAGTTGAAGATTGATTTCTTTCACTGTAAACAAGTTGTTGGAAGATAGT